>NC_136485.1:160640740-160658240 GCF_053919585.1 Euprymna scolopes | reverse complement strand
AACGTGTGGCTATATTAGTGTTTCGCTTGGTATATATCAATACAAACGAAATGTAAATACGACGAATACAATGTTATCCTTTTGTGAAGATGACAGCAGAAAAAATATCATATATATATATATATATATATATATATATATATATATATATATATATATATATATATACATATATATATATAATATAAAGCTGAATGTGTGTGTTTGTGTGTGTGTGTGTGTGGTCACGAATAGGCTCCTATATGGTTGACTATTATAAAAAACTGATCAGGTATAATGATAGATGTATTGAGACACAGGAATGGGTTTTTTTGATCTGGCAGAACGGTGGTTCATTAAAATTGTGGGGTCTGCGTTCGCGCCTGGTCCACAAAGTATGGAAATAAAAAATTTTAAAATTTTAAAAAAACGTTTACAAGTGTTTTTGATATAGATGTACATAAGAATACTTTGATGTTTAAACTCAAATAGGGATGGTATAATAAAATTGCTGGGTGTGCGTTCGCGCCTGGCTTCCATAGAATGGAAATAGGCACAAACTTTAATAAAGACTTTTCATATCTATCTGCGTAAGTATATTTTGATAATTATGTTTCAGTTTGAAGAAATATGGTATAATAAAATTATGGAGTGCTCGTTCGCACCTGACCTCCATAGAATGGAAATATGTCACAAAGTCTAACAAGGTTTTTTAATATAGATCCACAGAATATTGTGATAAGTGTTTCAGTGTGAACAGGTATGGTTTATTAAATTATAGGGTTTATCTATTTTATTTTTACTTTCATCAAATTTTGCTTTGGTTTTGATACCCCCAAATTCGAAGCTATCTCTTTACAACCCTTCCTTTTTATAACCTATAATACTTTCATAAATCAGAGTTCATTTTCTGTAGGCTATTTTTTCACCCAATCAACGATGGGTACTTTTGTTAATATATATATATATTATACAACATGAAAATAATATTAAAAAATTAAAAATTCTTTACGTGTCATATATTAGAACCCTTCAACCCACGATAAAGGATATTACATTCGCGAAAAGCAGTAGTGTTCTAGAATGTTTTGCGTAGTCCGTATTGGATGGACCTCAATAAAAGTGTCCACGAACTTGTTGATTTTAATACTCAAATTTTTAATCGGCCTATATTTTAATCGACTTTTAATCGACTCTATATATTTTAACTTATCACCTAACGCAAGTTACAGTATATTTTAGTTTTCATTTTTAATTCTTATTTTCGCACTTTTACTTCAACACCTTAAGATGATTCGTGGACGAATAGAAAGCGCTCGTGACAGCAACAAGTATGGAACTTTATTAATATTTTGGATTTTGATATAAAAAAGATTATACGGAAAATCGAAAAGTTAAAAAGAAAGAATCATAAAGCAAAGTGTCTCCGTTGCATTTAATAATATTTGCTTGAATATATATGTGTGTGCGTGTGTGTGTACGTACATATACATACATACATACATATATATATATATATATATATATATAGAGAGAGAGAGAAATATATATATAATATATATATATATATATATATATATATATTGAGCTGGTCAAAATCATAAGACAACTTAAGAAAGTAAGCGTTTCCGCATATTATCGAATTTTTAATCAAACAAATGGTTGAAACCATTGCCAAAAGGGAAAATATGATGGAGAAAAATGAAATCTGCTTCATTCGAAACCTTAACCCTGATCTAATAATTATTTTAAAAAAAAAAAAAATTTTCACCTGGTCAAAATGATAAGACCACTTTTATAAAATCGGCTAGTTTTGAAAAAATGAATACGAAAAGCTTTCTATGTCACTAAAAGCAACTTGTTGTTGGATAAAAAAAACATCTTACTAAATTATAAATGGCAAAAGGGAAACCATTATCAGAGTTTGAGAGAAGAAGGATCTTTGAGCTTAATAGGGGTGGACTCCTCCATGGATCCATTGCAAACGAAGTGAATTGTAGCAAAACGGTCATCACAAATGTTTAAGAAATCCAGATCAATATGGGCACAAAAAGAGTCCAGGTCGACCAAAAAAAAGTAACCCCAATACTGGATCGTCTTATCAGAAGAAGTTTAAAAAAAACTCCAGTATGAGATCAAGTCGATTGAAAAGCAAACAGCAGCAGAATGTAGTCCTAAAACCATCAGAAAGCATCTGAAAATGAAGCGTTTCAATCATTTAAAGCGACTGCAGAAACCACGTCTTCTTAAACAGCACAAAACTAACCGACTTAAATATGCCGCCAAATACTAGACTTGGGATAAAGAGAAGTGGGAAAATGTAATTTTCTCCAATGAGAAAAAGTTTGATCTAGATGGTCCAGATGGATTTCAACACTATTGGCATGATAAAAATTTGCCCAAAGAGACTTTTTCAACTCGGCATAGTGGAGGAGGGTCTTTAATGATCTGGGGTGCTTTCTCGTCAGCTGGGACCCTAAAGTTGTAATGTAGTGAAAGGCCGGCAAACATCATTGGAGTACATTTCAATACTTGAAAATCCTTCTATCAGGACTGAAGGTCCACGTCTGTATGGAAGAAATTGGATTTTCCAGCAAGACAACGCTGCGATACACACTTCTCGGCCAGCACGAGAATACTTTTCTTCAAATAATATAGAATTGTTAGATCATCCAGCATGGCAAAAGAAGTGCTCAAGGATGTAATCTAGTATGATTCGATACATGAACTTTCTGATTCAGTTTTCAGTACATGGGATTAAATTCCTTCGCAACTGATAAACAACTTAGTCGCAAGCATGCCGAAGAGAATTTTTGAAGTAATTCATAATAATAGAGGCTATACTAAATACTGAGACCCTTTTTAATAATTTATAATTGCCTTTTATTAGATAAATGATCAGTGGTCTTATCATTTTGACCAGGTGAAAATGTTTGTTTTTTTTAAATAATTATTAGATCAGGGTTAAGGTTTCGAATGAAGCAGATTTCATTTTTCTCCATCATATTTCCCCTTTTGGCAATGGTTTCAATCATTTGTTTGATTAAAGTTCGATAATATGCGTAACCACTTACTTTCTTAAGTGGTCTTATGATTTTGACCAGGACTATATATATATATATATATATATATATATATATATATATATATATATATATATATATATATACATTTAATTTATTCCATCAACTTATCATCATGCGACAGTAAGTCTTGATGTGTTTACTTAACACTTAAACACTATAGATGTAAAAAGGAGGAGTTCTTACTGTGAATGTCTTATAAGTCGAGTATCATCTATGTGTCTCTTGTGAAAAGATAGTTGTAACGAACAGAAAAGATCATCGCCAATAGCTTTCAGTCGATTTCGAACTCTGTCACGACAAACTAGATCTCTCTACAGCACCTGCTCATATGCGACAACAGTACTCCATCTTTGGACATATCCAACTCTTACATATGCAGAGGATTACACCAGGAGTCGTGTACATTCTAGAGCGCTAGAATGATCCAAGCATTTTTCCAGGGACATTATCAACGAATTTTGTGTAGTTCTTACATTTTAGATCAGCGAATAAAGTATGTTTTAGGTGCTTATTAAGTAAGGAGCTACTTTCAAGAAGAAAGTTATTAATTTAGACTAAGGTAAAAGAAGGGGTGTTGGAAATAACGAGCCACCCCCTCCTCTGTATTGTCGTTGGCGCAGGATAAGAAATATAGAGAATTAGTGAGAGGTAAATTAGCTGTGGACTTCGAAGTACTGCTATAAACTGTTGCGCCATTTCTATGTCACAAACAATCTTAACATAATTTGCATTCTTTATACACAAAAATGTATATACATTTTTTATTATGCGTACACATACACTAATGATTTAGATAAAATAATAATTTGAGAAATACACAATTTTTCTTTTCACTAATGGCATCCAAGATCGTCGCCTTTTTTCTTCTTTTCTCACAAAGCAATAGACAAAAATACTGCTAATAGTCTAGTTTACCTCTCTCACTCTCACTTTATCCTCTCTCACTCTCACTTTATCCTCCCCCTCACTGTACTACTTTATTGACATGGTTGCGTCTGAATTGAGTATCAGTAAATGAAAAAAAAATTCTGGTTCATTTTTCCGTGTATGTTTCTTAATGGATAATTTTAAAACTCTTTTAAATTCCTTCTCCTTGTACATATATTTTCAAAAATAAGAAGAAAGGGATAATGTACACAAATAGTCACAGATGTCGAGTGAAACGTTAGATTCTTTGTTTATTTCTATTTACTAAATAACAGTTGCGTCTTGCTACTTTCTGAACATGGCTTTTATTTTAAAGAAGATTATCGTGTAACAAGTCTTTGATTTCTAGTTGCTAAATATGCTTGATACTTTTTGAACAGACTTTAAACTGAATAGATTAGTGACTTGGTTTCCTCCTTTTATTTCTTCTGCTGTCATCCATAGAAACGGATCAGTTGACGCCCACGCACATCATAAGTTGCCAACTGCGTGCCATTGCGAACGACAATTTAGCAATGATGGAGGGAGGGGTGACGAAAAGACCCTACATTTTGCCTTTGTTTTGTAAGACAAGCATTTCATAAATGTCAGCGCTGCTATAGAAATTGCCAATTACATCTCTCAACTTATACACGCGACATTGAAGGATACTTCTTTACTGTTATTTTAGTTTCAATTCTTCATTGACTTTACGTGAAGAAGTCGCTGTCAACGATTTCTTAACGTAATTAGTACCGACTAAGAAGTTTCTATATATATTCATAGAGATGTGGTGTCTGTCTGTCTGAAGCCAGCGCTATGTTATTACTTCTATTAATTGTAGTATAGTACTATATTTTAATATTTAATTCACCTTACTGATATTTCAGACTATTGTACGTCGATTCCAATGTTCAATTCAAGGCTTAGTAGAGTATCTGTTCTGGTGTTAGAAAATCATCGACCCAGGCATTACCTCTTCCTTTTGCATTATGTAGTGTGTATAAGTTTATCATAACCCCTTACGTCAGGGAATAATGCAGCATCTATTCTGTTGTTATTATACCATCCTCCCAGGATTACCTTCTCTTCTGCAGGGAGTTTAGATGGCATATACCAACAAGAAATTTGTACAATCTGCTGTTTGTTAGCAAACTCAACACTTACATTATATATATATATATATATATATATATATATATATATATATATATATATATATATATATATATTATATTATTTATATATATATAATATATATTATATATATATTATTTATATATATATAATATATATATACATTATATATATATATTATATATATATATTATATATTATTTATTTATATATATATATATATATATATATATATATTAGTAAATATATGCGGCCAGAAGTGGAAAGATGTTTCATAATAATAATAATAATAATATGCTTTGAAGTCGAATAATTAATTGAACCATTTTTTCCTAATACTGTCTGTTAGTAGTCGCATACACTCCCAGAACATGACAACGGACTGACAATTTTTATCTATTGCTCACACCTATTTTCTCTCTGGTCCTGGTAGCAAGTCTATTTCTAATCGTATCGGAACTGTAATATATTCTTTCTTTCTTGTGTATTATAATGTGCATGCAATTACAAGATTCTCGCTCTCCCCCCTTTACGATTGTTTTCAACAAATGGTTTATGTAATAATGACTGCATACGTATGTAAATCCAATTGATTCCCAATGCCTTGTCTCTTTCTCCCGTCATTCATAGTAGCACAACACACAAAATTCCGGCCTCTTGTTTGAAAAAGATATGCTCAAGAAATTAATAGATAAAACTAAAAAACTAGGATATTAAATAGGTGAATGCTTTACAAAGTAAATAATATTGTAAGAAATCTTGGGTCTCTATATTAAATATCCAGAGAAGAAACTTTTGATTGTGCAAGTTAAACATTAGTGAAATAATGAATAATTGCAAAAAGAATGAGAAGATGTTTCCAAACATCCGTCCTGTTGCTACTAGATCAGGCTGTGTAATGATGCTGGCTTCCTGGCATAAAATGCATGAAAAATTAATGTTATTGGTTTTTTTTATTTCCTTTTGCAAAACTCAATCATGTGCTTCAAAGTCAAAAACAACAATTTTCCTCTATAAAACAAAACAAAAACTAAAACACCATGAATAAAGAATTTGAAGCATAAATACTTTTTTTTCAAAATTACTGAATTTGACAGCAAACAACCAGAAAAAGATTGGTATGCGTTAAAGGAAACAATGAATCAAATCTGTGGGATTTTTGAAATTTAATAAATATTTAATGGCGAAGTTGAGGGAAATTGCAAGAAAATGGCGCATGACAATTTATCTTAAGCATAACACGCCTTTAGCATTTGAATATGAGACAACATTTGCAAAATATACAAACTTCATCAACATAGACTAGTATGATAAGATGAAATGTTCAATCTTTTCCTTGTTCTTAAGTCAAAAAAAGGAAATAATTTAATTGTAATGAGGATTAACCAATCACACGATTTTGCAAGTATAGAACGAACGTAGGAAGTAAGAGTTTAAAATCCAATAAAGGTTTATAAAAATCAGATTTAGACATAAATATCAGTCGGCAGATAATCCACTTGTACACTTTTTATTTAGAATTTAAGATGCAGACGTGAGTTCCTATAAATAATTCATATTAGGTTGGTGCAAAAATAATGTCGTTTTTTTTTTTGACGTTCAAACAAAAAGTCGAAAAACAACATAATTTTTGCACTAATTTAATAAAATAGACAATTTTGCTAAGAGCAACGTGAAGCATCTGTTCTCATGCTACAGTTTATCTTTTTCTCGTAGGTAAGTTAAGGAGAAATTCTTCTAAACCAAAGGAACTTTTTTTTTAATTTTGCACCACTACAGAGTGATTCTTTTATGTGGGCAGCTGGAATTTCGGCACATTAAAAAACAACTTTGGCTCTAATGCTACCCTTGTAAGAAGGCTAGCAAACAGGGACAATTATGATAAAGCATAACATATTATATTTGGTGGAAAATGGAAGTGTAAGACCTAATCCATTTCTATCGTAGTAAATATCAATTAAATAGGAGTACATTTTGGAGACGCGTCATGTGTGGATAATAATAAACATTAAAATGTCCATAAATACCTCGGTACTCCTTAAACGCACATAATATAAATACAATTCATTCTCTTTTAAGTCGGTTTACAAATAAATTGCATTGTGGTGCATGTCTTTTGTACTATTTTTTTATTTTTTATTTAAGAGTGGGAGTCGGAGGGTTTTTATCGACTTATGGCAGAGTGCACGTTTAAAAAAAAGGAAAGATAACAAATCTAAGATCAAAAGAGTTGCAGAGAGTATTCGAATAAAAACCAGATTATGGGTTTTACTCTGCTGTACATCATTAAAATGTGATCGTCTTGAAATGCACGTGTTTGACTGATAAAAGGTTTATCTGAAAGGAAGGAGTAATAAAAAGATTCAAAGAGGATAACTGAAAACACAAAGATTATTATGCAAAGTAAATAGTTAAAGATTAAACAAATCTTAAAACTCTTAATCTTTTTATCTGAATCTTTTTTTTTTCATTTTACTTCAGCTGAAGTTCTCAGAAATCAACGGGACCCCTCCTAGGGGTTAACACGTGATTTCTCTATGAAATACATGATATTTGAATATTGCATTTAAGTTCTCTTTTTCATCTCAAACAATAAATCAGTAAAGAAGTTAAGAACATAATTTTTGGTCTCCCGACAAAAGGAGGGTGGACCTGTAAATTAATCCTTGTCCGTTCGTCTGTCCGCATTTTCTCAATAATTACGTCTTAGAATTATTTGAATTTTTTCACAAACATTAAACATGATATGAGTAAAGTTGTTGAGAGGAAGTAAGCGTTCATCAATTTCTCAACGGTGTTGGTGGGTTATTAAACCCAAGGATTAGAACTATTGGGATTTTAATCTGCAAGTGCCATTTCTGTAGGCAATAAGCATTAGACAAATACCACAGTCTTATGGTTGCATTAAGTTCATTGCAAAATCATTAGTAATAGAAGTAGACACTGAAATCAATTAGTATGATCGATACTTGATAATAATTGTCTGTTATTCACTTAACCCTTTCAAGTATAGTGGTTCAGATTATATACAAATTGAATTATCACATTTATGCACTGTGGTGCGAGAAGAGGTTGAGGATGAAATGATGTTTTCCATCTTGAACAGCACTACCGAAATTAGCACCATTCTCAAAAAAAAAAAAACGGGTGAGTTGGTTAATACTCAACAACAATGTTGTGTATCATTCAATTAGATAATAAAGAAATTGTTGCCCATATAGTTTTGTTTATAAAAAGATTTTCGTTTGAAAGATTTATAAACATGTGTACCAAGCAAATATATAGTTCCTTAATTAAGATCTGAATGTGACTCATTCACCATGACACCCCAAAGATTCTCAAACGTATATTTTTCTAAACGTAAACAAAAAGGAAATATTTTAAATTGACTCAGAAGAACGTGCTTTTCTCAATTAATGCAAACAATTTATATTTATGTCTTACATGTCGTAATATGGCTGTTGTTATTTTTAGTGATAAATGTTTAATGGTAAAAATTAGCTCCCCTGAGCCTTGAACAATTGCCTCTTATTACATATGAATGTGATTCTTTCCTGACTACAGGCTATGTGTTTGTGTCATTGACACCTATGTAGATGAGCTGTAGTGACAGCGAAACACATGTTTAGGCATAGCTATTTTATCTATCTATCTATCTATCTATCTATCTATCTCTCTCTCTCTCTATATATATATATATATATATATATATATATATATATATATATATATATATATATATATATATATATATATATATATATATATATAAGAATTAGCATACTTTGAAATTCCGCGGATTAAGAATTACCTCGCTAAGAGCTTTGGAGTATTCTGCCAAATAATAAATTTTTTTGTAAACTTCTATTTTATAGCTCTGTTCTTCTTCTTCTTCTTCTTCTTCTTCTTCTTATATATATATATATATATATATATATATATATATATATAAGAAGAAGAACAAGAACAAGAACAGAGCTGTAAAATGTCAGTTTACAAAATCAGTTAAATCCAAAAAAACTAAAATTAAAAATCAATATTTTTCTGTTCGCTACACACACACACACTCTCCTCTCTCCCTCTCCCTCTCTCTCTCTCTCTCTCTCTCTCTCTCTCTCCACACCCACACAGGTTTTATATAATTAGTATTTGTGATAATATTACCTCCTGCTTTTATTGGACTATTCCATTATTTCCATTTTTTTCTTATTAATCTATACATTAATATGCTTGTCCGTACGCTGTCACGTCATCATCATCGCAAACATTAATTAATGGAACGCGTCATCATCATCGCAAACATTAATTAATGCGAATTATCTCCCTTTATTGTTCAATCTTTATTAGTTAAAAATCATTAAACCCTTTTATTTCCCAAAAGTTCCCGAACAAAAAAAAAAATATATGAACTGTCTATTTATGGTTCCGGGTTATTTTAAAGACAATTATGCATAGAAGGTACCGTTCCACAGTTTAAATAGTATAGTATTTTACTTACATTTTAACGATGTCTTCTCTTTATTATTGTAGTATAATATGGAACGCTTATTCTATTTTATTTAGTAATAAATATAATTTTTACATTTAACGTTCGTTTTTTTACTGCGCCACTTTATCCTTTTTTTAATTTTTATTTTACTTTTGAGTGAGCCTTACATAACAAAAAATATGTTTAGAAATACATGTTACAAAAGTCAAGAATGACTTCATTAAATAAATCACCAAAGTCGCCATTCGCAAATACACTGAGTAACACAGAGTCAAAATGTATTTTACGTCTTGTTCTGTTTTGTTTTTCTTTTGTTTTACGGCATATCAATCCTTTTTCGTGTTATTTAATGCCGAATCGAGTAATTTTGTAACATTTATACAGCTTCACGTTGTTTACATAGTTATTACTTATGTTTTGTTCGTTTTATTTTACTTCTTTTACAGGCAGTCATCATCTTCTAATGCCCACCGACAGGGCATACATATTTAAATACTATAAAAAATGGACACAACAATTTTTTTAATATGAAATAAAACACTTTGTTTCATTACTTATGATTTAATTTATTTAAAAAAATATTTATTTCCTATTTAAAGATTTTCAGTATATTTTATTTAACTGAATAAATATTTATTATTCATACATATATTTTTTCCATTATTTTTATTACATTGTTAGGTGAAGTTTTAGAATAGTTAACCCACTCCCCATATTAAGAATGGCTTTCAGCATGATTCTTACAATAGCGGTATCAAATTGTTTTTCTTATTTTAAAACAAATTATAAAAAAAAGATACAAGACCATTAAATTTTGTTTCATTAAATCGCTATTTAGGTGAAGGTTCAAAAGAGTTAACCCTTCTCCCCATAACCGTTTTTTATGCAGTAAAATACTTTGTTTCAATAATTATGGTTTAAATAAACATTTATTCCTTATTTAAAGATTTACAGTATATTTTATTTAACTGAGGAAATATTTATTGTTCATACATATATTTTTCCCTTATTTTTTTACATTGTTATTTGAAGTTTCAGAATAGTTAACCCCCTCCCCATATTAAGAATGGCTTTCAGCATGATTCTTACAATAGTGCTATCAAAGTTTATTGATTTTTCTTATTTAATAAAAATTATAAAAAAGATACGAGAACATTTTAAACATTTTTTCATTAAATCGTTATTTAGATGAAGGTTTAGAATAGTCAACCCCTCTCCCCTTATTAAGAATGGCATTTTTATTATTTCAGCATGATGCTTACATTTTTCTTAAT
This sequence comes from Euprymna scolopes, assembly GCF_053919585.1. Classification (NCBI taxonomy): domain Eukaryota; kingdom Metazoa; phylum Mollusca; class Cephalopoda; order Sepiida; family Sepiolidae; genus Euprymna; species Euprymna scolopes. Next base: position 160,647,369 of record NC_136485.1, on the reverse strand, counting down.
ATTAAAAAAAAGATACAAGAAAATGTTAAGCTTTTTTTATTATTATTAAAATGTTAGATAAAAGTTCGGAATAACTTTTACTTTATAGCCAATTAGCCAGCTGTATTAAAATGTTTTAGCATTTAATACCTAATAAAGTTTTCGCTTCAATTGTCACAAGCAGACAATCTTCAATTGCCACATGCAGACGATATCGATTCAAAGGAGGTAATTCGTCAACAATTGTTTTAGCCGAATTTTACGGTAAAGCTTCTATATAAGTCACAAAATTATCTACTAAACCAGTGTAACTTGGTGAGATTTCGTTATTCATTTAACCGTAAACAAACAACACCATCCTCAACAACAAAAACAGAGCTTTGCTTCAACAAAGTTTACTGACTTGTGGATAAGTCATCCAGCATTAAATGATTGTTATCAGCTTATTTTGATGATTAGAAACTAAATATTTAATCCGGCGTAAGTTTTTAACATTTTCGATCCTTCTTACTGTAAATATTTAAAATAATTAAATTACTTTCGGCAATTTTAGAAACGGCCATTAGAATACTTAAATTTTAATCCAGCCATCCTTTATTTATAGAGATAAATTAGAAAAAATATTGACTATTAAATACCCATTTAAAAATTACGCAACTTAACTTTTTTAATATCAAATAAACACTTTGTTTCATTACGTAGGATTTAAACAAATATTTATTCTCAATTTTTACATTTTTCGTATATTTTACAAAATTCAAGATATAATTTATTGAAATGAAATTATTAAGTTATTCACCAAAAGAAAATAACATGTTCACAAATAAATGTATGCTTCTATACTTTGTAGCCGAAAAAAGCGCTATGTTTTTTAGCACATCTGCTGCCAGAATCCGAGAAAGACATCAGTACTTTAAACTATGACCGAATCATGAAATAACTGGAAAGCGTGTACAGTTCTTTAATCAAAGTAAAATTAGGTGCTTCTACACTTTCACTTCAATATATTTATTGAATAAATAAAATAGTTCTTACACTTTAAAATAAAAATGTCTCTCTTGGATTCTGGCAGCAGATGCGCTGAAAAACACGGCGTCTTTTTTTCGGCGACAAAGTATAGAAGCACCAATAAATGTTACGAGACGAAATGATTTATTGTTAAATAATTTATATAATTCACCTAGATATCATCTAGATATCCTTTTTACAGAGCTAAATTATAAAAATATTGATTTAAATTCCCTCTTAGAAAGATTACACACTAATGATTTTTAATATGAAAAACGGTTTCATTAATTAAGAAATATTTATTCTCATTTTAAACATTTATATTGAATTTTATTTCATTATAGAAACATTTCTTTTTCGTATCAAAATCTTTATTTATAATTTTTTTTTTATTAAGACCAATTCAATTTTGACACAGATGAACCAAATCACTAGCACTACATTGGAAGATACAAGATGTGCAGCAAGAGAACGACAAAGACGAAGGCGTCCGCAGCTACGAACTGAAGAAAGGAATAGTATTAGATTTCAAAGGAGAAACATATTGAGACAGCAAATAAATAACATGACTGAAGAAGACAGACGACTTTATCTGCAAAATGAAAGAGCTAGACAATGGGAACGAAGAAACAATATGAATGAAGCAGAAAGACAAATTATCCCGTATTATTTCGTAGGTGACATGAGTTTGATTTGCTCATTTTGTAGAGCACTTAGATTTCGAAGAGAAGCATCGAATTGTTGTCAAAATGGAAAAGTTTCTCTTCCTCCCTTACAAGATTATCCTCCTCAACTCCAAAGGTTACTCGAAGGTAATGACCAAGAAGCGTTTAATTTCAGATCTAATATACGCAATTATAACTCATCATTTTCATTTGCATCATTTGGAGCAAATATTGTCCGCCCTCCTGGAAGAGGCCCCTATTGTTTTCGCTTACAATGTCAAACCTATCATTATTCCAGTACTCTGCACCCAAATAATGAAGAGGAGAGAAAATATGGACAAATTTACATCTTGGACTCATCTGAAGCAAATCAACTCCGGTGTAATTTACCATAAAATAATAAATTTATCCAAAGTGTCTTTGAAACAATAGCTACAGTTATGGAGAATAATCCTTATGCCCAAGCTTATAAAAATATGAGGACCATTGAATTAGAAGAGGAAGCACGTGCGATAAGGGAAAATGTAAAGCCAAGGAGAGTTTCGATGCATTTCACCGCTGGTCTAGATATCAAAAGATTTAACAATCCAATAAACAACGAAATATGTGTAGTTGGTTAGGATGGTGCTCCACCTGCTAACAGAGATATTATTGTTTACCCACATTCCCAACCAAAACACCGAATTTCTTTTCTGTCTTGCCACTTGGACCCCATGATATATCCCATATTGTTTCCAAATGGTGAACAAGGCTGGCACATAAACATGCAACATAGGCCAGAACGGCAAATAAGAGTTCGCAATAACGTGACAATGCAAGAGTATTACAGTTATCGCCTTGCAAGAATCTGAATATTATAACAGATTACAATGTTTTTATGGAAAAACTTTTGTACAGAAAATACAAAGTGCTCTATTTATATTATCAGGAAGTTGTGATGCATTAATTGAAATCTATATCAATAATTCGACTTAAAAAATATTTGTGAATTTCCAAATCTTCGTTGAATAAAATTCAAAATAAATAGAAAAGTCTATTGTATATGTAAAAGTTGACGGTTGCTTATTTAACTTCATTAAAAGCTATCAAAGTCAACCAAGAGCTGCTCAATATTCTGGCTTAATGAATCATTTAGCAAGGAATGAATATGGTTATTCTGGTGTACCAGTTATTCTACCATCTACATTTACAGGAAGTTCTAGGAATCTACAACAGCTTTATCAAGATTCAATGGCAGTTTTCTGTGACCTATTCATTACTTACACGTGTAATCCAAAATGTCCTGAAATATTAAACAACTTGGGGTCATCAGAACTTTCACAAAATCGATGTCAACAATGTCACACAGTTTTTTTTTAAATTCACAGTCTGACTCCCAAGAACCTGCTGACTGACCACTAATATCACTCCAAACAGCTGATCGACGTCCCTGTCACCGCCTCAATAATCACCAACACTTCCTAACAATATCAACAGCATCAGGTACGATCGCATTGACCTTCAATAAAAGTTTAAACTAAAGTTCTTTCTTCTACTTGCTTCCATACGTTCATTTTTGTAATATAACAATAAGGAATTTCTTACTGGTGTGTTTTAAAAGATTTTAACTACCGTGGAATTTCCACGGGTCCTGCTAGTATTTATTAATAAATAACGATAGATTGACGGAAGCCGCTTACACCTTAGAGGTTATGAATATATACGAAAGTATAAAAAAGAAACTTTAAGAAAATAAACTTCAAGAAAGTAAACAAAAACTAAATAAACAAACACTCGCTAAACAAGTGAAATGTTGGATTCTGCCACCGGATGAAATCCTTATGAAATCATGTTTTTCTTCAACTCTATCATCCAAAACTGACATATTTGGTTTGGGTTGTACTTTACATAATATCAGATCTGTTGGGGATATTTAATACCGAAATACTATGCTTACATTGTAAGATTCATTGATTAAGAACTGTTATTTTATCCTTAGCTTGAACGAGGTTGAGGGATCAGACAAGTTTCCAACAGTATCCATATCAGAATGCATTGTAGATCCTGCTAGACATGGTTACAAAATATGGATATTTCTCAACGTCGAGCAACAACGTGTCTATTATTAGTAGTCAAGATCTTATAATGTCACTTTTGGAGTATATTTAATATTTAATGATGAAGTGATATGGGAGAAACATAGCAACCTTATATGTAATGTATTATATTTGTATTCCAAAACGATAAAAGGAAGAACACATATTCTGGACATGTATACATTTAATCCATACATTCAACGATAAATGTTCTTTTTCAAACTCCCACATGACAGACGCATGTTACCGTCTTATGCAACAAATACCAGCATGGAAAACAGACGTTAAACTGATGATGATGAGGAGGAGGAGGTTAATGCACGCAAAGCCTTTTATGGATGCATTGAGCATTGTTATTTCAAACTGAAACGTTTTATATGTTTTTTTTACTGGGGAGGGCTCATCGCTTATCAAGGCCTACACACTACTTGAGGATAACCATAATAAGTGTAAGGTGACCGGTGAGACAATGGTAAAAATCGAGTAGTGTTTGATGATTTAAGAAGACGGTTCAACAAGCACTTGTTTTCATTAGACTTAAAAACGGCCATGTTATAATAAGCTGGGAAGTAGCCCCGAAGTATTGTGTTCCACAGAGGGTAGTTCTAGCAGACGAAAATGCTGTTTAAAGCTTTAGTATAAGAGACTCATAGACAGAGCTTCATCCAGATATGCTTGGACGTATCTAAGCATTGATTAAATTTGTATTTTTATTGATTAGATTTTAAACTCAAGTCTGAGCGGCAAACCAACTCTCAATATAGCCAGACTTATCTAAAGGAAAAGAAAGAAATCCTTCTCTATTTTCAAAGATGTCGGAGATGTTCAAGTAAATCTCAATGACAAATAAGAACAAATAATGGCTTTAAATACTAATCTGCTTTTATCAAAGTGGAATTCTCTTCTCTCGTGGCTGATTCAGAAGTCAATATTTCTCATTTTTCTCGAATGATCTAAATCTCTATTATCTGTAAACTAAGCTTCACTCTGATCCCCATGAGTGATATTTATCTCTGTTTCTTAAATTCGATTAATAAACAGCCCCCTTTGCTGTTCAGACTTTTGTAATCGTTCTTTATAGGAACTTAATCGTACAAGCAGCCTATCTTGCAGTTTTTTTATGAGTTCCATACAATCTCCTGAGTTGGATTAAATGAAATTATAAAGAGAAAACCATTCTAACATCATGACAGGTGTCCATTTATGAAAATCAGACATTTTTGTTACAGAGAATATTGATATAGATGTCAGTAACATACTGATGATCATAGTACCAAATAATATCATATTACAAATGCGACGTCGTGTTTCCGAAGTGATGAAGTTTGAAAAAAGTGGAAACAGAGATAGTGAATTTTATAAATCAGATTTGAAAATGCGATGTGGTACAATTGATATGGATAACAGTGACACATTTTCAGGTGTGAAGCTAAAAGCAGAAATTTTGCATTTATTTATTTAGACGATTCCAGATGATTTATTTTTAGAAAATGTATCATTTTGAAACAAAATTTTTGTTGAATAGTGAACGCTTCGAGGGGAAATCGATCAAAGTAGTTCTATTATATGTTGCTAAACAGAGTTAAACAATTCCTGTGACAACTCGTGTATAACTATAACAGAATGCGGCGGCAGGTATGCAGATGTATACGAAATGCGAAATGACATCACCGTAAGGATAAAGAAAAACACTATAAAAAAATGTGTGCAATAGACAGAGGAGCACGCTCGGCAGCACGTTTAGGAACACGTTTGAGAGCACATTTGAGATGTGAGTGACGTTCGAGTGGTAAGAGAGACAGAGCACGGTCACGTAAGAGAAGTCATGTTTTATTTGGGAAATTACCCGGAAATAAATGGCGTTGTTAGAACAGGAAAAGTGAGCTATTATTTGTCTTCTGTTCCTTGTGACATACTCTTGTTATATAGTCACTAAATCAACATATGTTATATTGTTAGGTTTGAGTGGATATATACACTGAATTGGCATACTGCGTATTTACGTGACGAATCGTTCATCTTATTGTGTGTACGTGTCATTACTACTAATGTCTATAGTGGTTCTTCGCTATCTGAACTCTACGTTATTTTGTTGTAGTCTATTTTTGTTCCCTGATCGTCTAAGTGTGTTGTCCTTAACATTTGCTTAGGGTATAATTAACTCTTTTCTTTAACCCTGTTAACCCTGTCGTGATCATTAGTAGTATCTCGTTTAGTGTGCCATGCGTTGTGTGTGTGCGTGAGTATGTTGACATATAACACAAATCCATAAACGCGGCATACCTGGTTCTGCTGCTCAGCCTCTTGGGAGGGTTCTTCTATCATCTTGAGGGAGTTGATCCGCTTGACAAGAAGACGCATACGATTAACGCAAGACAATGGGTTGATTTTTTATAGTTGTTTATTCGCTCCCAGGCATTACGCCTAGCAGAGGATCGATCGACGACCTTTACTTGTGTGACTAGTCCTTACACGTCCCACGTCTGTGAGAAGAGACCTCTTTGTGTAAATCTTCTTCTGTTGACGTCCTCAATCCAACTTTCTGACTATTTTCTTAGCTAACTAGAACACGTGATCACATATACGTACTTCCGGTCTGCTATTGTTAGAGCTTCCGCTCACCGAGGTTGATGTGACTTTGACATGTTTTAACAATATATTAAATCACAGCTTACCCCTCCCTGTTCACCATGCCAGTCAGATAGGTAGATCGATAGATAAATAAATATAAAGATAGATATATAACTAGTTGGTTGTTTTTGTTTTACGGCATATCAACCCTTTTCATGTTATTTAATACCGAATCCAAAGATGAAGAAAAACATTTTTAATAGAATATATTTGTTGTTTTCAAGTCCGTTTCTATTAACCCATAGTTGGGACCCTAACAGGTACTACCACT
>NC_136485.1:160560740-160635740 GCF_053919585.1 Euprymna scolopes | reverse complement strand
AATATGGAGATGAAGATAAGTCATCTAATTAATGATGGGACAAAGATGATATTCCTGAAATAATTAGATAGCGAGGATGATAATGCGTGCGATGCTGAAGTGATACTGAAGGTGAAAGACACCAATGATGACATTAAGCATGATTGTAGAATTAGGGTGGTGGTGGTGGTGGTGGTGGTGGTGGTGGTGGTGGTGGTGGTGGTGGTGGTTCCAATGATAAAATGATGATGAACAGCAACAGTTGATGATCTCCATAATGATGCAGGCAGCACCATTCCCGATCCTCAACAAGCTTGACTCCACCCATTTTTTTTTTCGGTTTAAGTTTAGTTAGTGTCGGCTCTGTATGCAGAAATAACGATGCTAAACTCTGTGATTAGACTCTCTTGATAATTAAAATTCTTGCTTTTGAAATAATTTGCTGTTGGTGATGATAATTATTTCTATCAAAAATGTCTGACTAAAACGAAGTTTCTGTCAGATATATGTCCACAGTCATTATTACAGTATAACTAAAAACAACTGGTGAAACTGATTCCCATGAGAGAACAGGTTTGTTGTATTTTTATACTCTTAAGAAGATTAAATTCAGTTATAAAAATATTAAACTTTATGCCTAGAATCATCATTCAAATTCTGATCAAAATCCATTAGATAATACGTGATTTTCATTATAGAAAATGTTTAAATATCTTCAAGATTTCAGCTTAAGGGGTTTAGTAAAAAATTAAAATTCAGTGAATCTTGCTTAACCCTTTATACCTTGTTGAACTAATTCATTCAGTCGTAAATAAATTAATATAACGGCATAATTTAAAGTGAATTTAAATTTAAAACACGAATTGTACGTATTAGTTCAGTATCTGGCAGATCCTAGATATTTCCAGATTGCAACCGTCTATTGCTTACATTCAGTATGCCAACATCTGTCTCAGAGAGTGGAAGATTTTGTTTGTTTTCATTAACACACCTAAAATCCATTGCATCATTAGCCTTTAAACTAATTAAAATAAACAATAAATATTTTTTAATCATCTACTTCATCTAATTCATAACTGTGGCTAACTAAGTCAATGCAAATCTGAAATATCTGACTTTTCAAATGAAAGGTTATGCCCATATTATATCTTTAAAAATCTTTTAAAATGTTTTTAAAAAAATAGAATTTTAACAATATTTATTCATTAATATCTAATACCAATTGTTGATATTTTACAAAAATCACTAATATTCGACTTTTTAGATAGGATTTTCATCCATTTTTACCTACTTTACATAGAACTAAATTAAACTAAGCATGGCCCACATTATGATCTCTTACGCCTAGCAGGTGTTTCAAGATGCAAAATGATCAGTTGATTATATTAGAAGTGAATCCTATATGAATCATGACCACCTGCTCCTAGAGGATGGAACGATAAATTTGTCACCCAAAAGAAAACACCACTAAAGTTTATTTGAAAACCTTTATTGAAAAAATCAATTCAGGTCACTTGATTACGTAGTAAACTGACATCTATTCAATGTAGCCGCCTTCAGTTTTAATAACTGCCTCGATACAAGTCTGGAACTTGAGGCATACCTTTTCCACAAGCCCCAGCTGGAGCTCCATGAATATGCGGCAGATGCGGCGATCAGGCTGGCTTTTGGTCTTGTGGGAGGTCATGTTGGTGATGTTCTTGACGTATGACTAACAGAAGTAGTCCAGCCGGTTCAGATCGAAGGAGAAGAGGGGTCAGTGAGGGAAGGGTACAAAGTCGCAGCACTCCTTCTGGATTCAAGCTCTTTGGACTTGTGGGCCAACACCGAATCCTTCTGTCACGCCCAGGGTCTGTCAGCGGTCACTTGATTGCACCAGAGGATCACCACACCTTTCAGCATATCCAGATACACTTTGGTGTTGACTTTCAAGCCGACTTCTAAGATGTGAGGTGGCATAATATGGCTCTCATTGAAAACCACACCAAATAGCATAATCGTGCCTGGAAACTTTGTTGTACTGTGCCCTCAAGTGTTGAATCACCCGGATTTGCATTTTGAGGATGCCGGTAATAGTCCTCTTGTCATAACTTGGATCGATATGGAGCATGAGTTTTCAGTGGCGCATCTCCAATCTTACTCGTTGAACATTGTGTCACTTTCAGACATAATACAAGAATTGTACAAAACTGGCCAACTAGTAGATGTTCTGCAACAAAAAAGAAAACCGGTATTCATTAAACGGAAATGGAATCATATCCTCTTTTCTAAGGCGACAATTTTATCGTTCCATTCTGTAATTTGTTTTTCACTATTTTAAATGCTTTATACTTCTAACCGCCTGATTTTTTCTAGTTAATAAAAGTTTATTACCTCTTACCCTCTCCCCATCATTTATAATTTAAAATAATTTGCCTTTTTTTACATTTTAAATCACTGCTTAATTTAATAATAAATCAATCACAATATCAAATCTATCAGCTTTTTCCTAGTTAATACTTGTATGAATACACAAATAGCTCTTACTTACTCGAATCAATAAAAGGGCAAGTGAGATACAATGTCTTTTTTTAGGTGGGAATATTCAGCCGTCCAAAACGGACTCTCTGAATTGGACAAAAATATTGCTTCAGCTACAAATGATTTCTTCTCTTCTAATTGAGCACGGAACAAATGGCATATTTTGATCCCAGCCCGGAAGTCAGGAAAGGAAATCCTAATAAATTACATTTATTGGGCACACGTTTAACAATTGCTGATCGGTGTGCTAGATGAGGTTTCTTCTTAGTAAGACGCACCTTGCCAGCAACAGTAAACATTGTACACACTGACACTGAGGGCAGAATGATTGTGGCCGATGTTGTTGTGAACAATAACGTGTTTCAGATCATTTAGGAAAGACAGAATATTCAATTTGTTTTGTTTCCAAAACTTGCATTCTCCCCGGTCTAGTTTCACAATATATTCTTAGTTTATAAGTGGCAAGAAGACGCGAGGTTGTCTGGGATTAAATGAGGACGAACACGTGTTCCGCCCATAATTTTATTGCCATCGAAATTAGTAAAATCGCTCATTTTTAAATTATATCGATTGGTTGCCTGTATTAATTCGAAACCCATCTCAGCGTACCTAAATAAGCTTCACATGCCTTCCAGCATTAACTTTGTCCACGATGCATTTTAGTCTATAATGCAATGTAAAGAATCTAAGGTTGATTCTATGAAAGTATCTTTAAATAAAGGCTGCGCTTACAGTCTAAAATGCAAACGCCATATGTTTTGCTTCAACTATGCTGCAAAGAAACACATTCATTTCGAGTGCGGCCGTGTCAGTTTTTGTTTGTTTGTTTGTTTGGTTGGTTGGTTTGGGGGGGGGTCACCTATTATTGGATTCGCTTGAGAAAGCAAGTAAGCAGGTTAACTCGGACAAAGGTAAGTTTAAAATGCCAGCTGTTTATTGTGCCCAAGTTTCTACCAGTAAATAATCACTTTCCACTAAACAAAAAGAACAAACATTTAAATAAATAAAATGTCTTATCTGAAAAACAAAGTGGAGATAAAGACATGTTTAATGAGGCTGCTTCCAATCATGATCTAGCATCCATGCAAGATGCTGTTGAAGAATGACTGCAGGTGTTTTCCCAGATAAATTAGGTAGAAGATGAAAGGAAACGGATACTCAATAATAGAAGAGTCCCATGGAAATCTCCCTAACTAAATCATAAGACGCCTCATTAATAAACTGCAAAGAAAATGATTCTTAATTGACGATTCCCGGGGCTAAGTACTTTCATTCCAGATGTGTCAGCAAAAAGCCCACATATCCACTACAATAAAAACAGAAAATATACAAAATTAGTTGAGTAATTGTTATGTGAGTAAATTATTTTATCTTCAAATAAATATAATAAATTGTTTTTGTTATGTTATTATTATTATTATTATTATTATTATTAGTAGTAGTAGTAGTAGTAGTAGTAGTAGTAGTAGTAGTAGTAGTAGTTCTAGGGTATTACCCATCAAATTTTATATTTATTGTAATGAAGCTATGTGTGTATATGTTTATATATTTGAATGTGTACGATTCACTTGTTAATAAATTAATTGATCATTATGCATAACACATGTTAGATGTACAGACAGGCGATGTCGACTATATTTGCTTCAATTTAGTTTCATGAGAAGATCTCTCATCTCCGTCATCTTTCAGGGCGCTTCACTACCGAATCGACACGACTTCTCCAGTTTTCTCGACCTCGCATGGCAGTTTGCAGGTCCCAAATACTTTCCAATTTTGTGTCCTGCAGCAGGTTGTCGATGTATGTCATTCTTCTTCTACCACGGTTTCTGTGTCCATCTGCTTCCTCTTCGCTGTTTCATGCAGTGACCGGCTACTCTCATCCTTCTCTGCTGTACTTTCACTGATACTAGTGGTAGAAGAAAGCAAGTATAGCAGGAAGCTCATTGTTAACATTCAGATAAGTTTTTTTTTTACTTTTAAAATATGTAGTAGACACAAATTTCTGTTTTGGGGGTCTATTTTAAAGAGCTTTAAGGGAAATAATGGACACGCCGGGATGTCGAAATTTCCAGGTTAGTAGCTAGGGACGCGTTTAATCCACTGGGAGAGATGTCCTCTCAGTCTTCCTTAAGACCTGCATCTAGGAGAAGGAAAACTCTGATGTAAAACCTCATATTTAAACCAAATTCAAATTTATAATTGTATTCTATTTTTTATTCTCAACCCATATTACTTTGCTTATCAAATAAATATTTTCCTTTTTATTTTCATTTTTTCCAGATACATCTGCCTTACTTAAAAATTGCTAGGTTTATTTATGGTGTCTTTTACATATAAAAAACCCCACCCAATACTTTTGCTGATGAGGAGACTTTATTTAAAAAAAACTATATGTCAAAATTATTGTCCGTGGCTTAATGTCTATCACAATAAAAACATCGTTTCCGAAACGATCGTACAAATTATTGACTTTATTGTTGTTCCTTCTTGTGAAACAGATTTTTAATTTTTAATTCTAATTTGAATTTTAAATTATCAATCACATTGCTAAATATTAAAGTAGCTCTAGGATATTTGCCTATCGAGCTTATTATATATCTGAATTACAACGAGCACTATTCTTTCTTGTATTTTAATTAAATTAGTAATTTACTATCACATTAAAATACACTCTGCTCTTTAGACTACTATTCTAACCCCCTTTAAATATATATATATATATATATATATATATATATATATGATATCAGGTCGACAAAGTACACATCATATACGACATCATCTGATATGACTTCATCTGCTACAACGCTATATATAACATATTCTGAACAACCCCACAATAATAAAACAAGAATAAAACTTTATTATGATATATATATATATATATATATATATATATATATATATATATATATATATATATATATACTAGAAAATCTACTTGTCATTGCTAGGAAATCTTTTATTTAATTTTACCCTCTCTTCTTTTCGAACTGTCTTTTTTATGTTAAGTATATGAGTTTCTTCGCGTATCTGTGTTGAAGGGATGCGCGATCTAGTTATTTTTTCTTTACTATAATTTAAGAATTTCGCGTTTCCATTTATAGATACGAAAGCATAAAAAGCGAAAACAAATAAAGTAAGTAAGCAAATAACATATTCAAAGTGGTCTTCCATGCACATGGAAAAGTGAAAAGTAAAGAAAAAGTGAACCTGAATTTAAGAATCTCATACGAATATCAGAAGACAAGCGATTTTTCGGCGGTTTTGTAGCATTAAAAACGCAATGTGTTTTTAGCACTTTACAAGTTAAAAAACGCAAGTAGTGCTTTCCACTCCTAGCTCTCTACAGTTTTTTTTTTACTACCGTTAATTGACATTTCATCTTTATTGTTTAAAAACTTTCTCAATGTGGCTGATGTGAATATAATATTAAACAAAAAATACTAAACGTATATTCAGGCTTGCTGCGTTTGAACCACACTTGCAATAATATTATTATCATTTATAATAAACAAAACAATTAAAAAACATTCACTTTACTTCATAGTGGTACGAGCTGCCAGGCGTTATCCCCTGTACAGAATCATCAACTCTGCTTATATGTTGGTTCTTCTCTACATTACTCGCAATACATAGAAAAAATATGAAATGATATGTTAGTCGTAATGGCACGTTGTCTGGCTCCAGATAAGTTTCTTCTCATTCTCCCTCCACCCAGCGGTTAGGGGGGTAAAAACAACAAAACTCGTGATTAGACACAGATTTATTTATTTTTATTATTCAATGTTCACCTCAAACAAGGCATAGTGCCATTTTGAAGTAGGGGTTACTATCAGGGACATAAGTTGTATGAATATCATGAAGGGAGATGAGCAGCAGGATGTCTGTTCACATTACATTTGAACTTCTGCATGTCAGTACAGTTGGGAAAGCAGAATCCCGGAAGGGAGTTCCAAAGTCTTGCAGTTCCTGGGAAGAAACTATTGGAGTAGAAGGTTTCCTTACACCTAAAGATCTCTACTGTCTATGGGTGGGACTAAACTGTTTGTTGTTTTTTTTTCGAGAGTATTTATGTCGAGGGGGGGAACAAGTGGTTGAAGTTCGTCAGAGCATTCCCCATTAAAATACTATGATATGTTTATGACGATAAGGGAGTTAATCCTTTAGGAATTCCTACCAAAAACAACGCAATGGATCAAGGCAGCGATGAGGAAAATGGATGAAGATAATCACGATGTCATAAGAAATGAATGAAAGACTCAAAAAAATGTATATCGTGTATGAATGCTATTACAAAGTCTGATTGATTGTCTGACAAAGAGGGGGGGGGGTGAGATTAGGTTTGAGTAAAATAAAAAAATGCAAGTAAAAATGTAAAGTAACCGATGATAAGAAAATAATATATCAAACAAAAATATATCCAGTTCTGAAGATCTCCAAATGATCGGAGAATAATGTCAGCGTCCATAGATTGTTCGATCCTTTCTTTCCTTACTGTCCTTTCTTTCTTTTTTTTCCATTTCGTTTTCTTTTCGTTTTATAATGTTATTTTCTCTCTCATTTAATAGATCATCTTAGTGCTTTCCTCATACGATAGACGAATTTCTGTACGTAACGAGTTCACTTATGACCTGATTATTTGATAAGTATTAATTATTTTCGGAACAACATTTGTTTTATGTAAGGGTGGGTAATGTAGTCTATATTTAGTTTGGCGTAATGAGCAAAGGAAATGTCCTTCATTAAGATTTCTATACCGCCGATTTTTGTAAGATTTTAACAATAAATATAATATATTTCTTAAATTGCAGTTTCTATAGAGTATTATTAAGGGCACAACTTCTCATTTGAAAATTGAAACAGATTATGTTTATATTAAATTTAATCAAATACAAATTAAAGAAGAATTCCGTTACTTTCAATTTCTTTAATTCTCTTAAACTTATTGGAAGCCTCCGTTCAACTTAAAAAGCCAATGGACATTCACTATAGGGGTAGCTGCACATGAAATTGTGAGGCAAGGTTGCGCAATCCTCAACCACACCTGTCCTGAATCGACACTGCTTGAGTCCAGTGGCAAGAAGTCCATGACGATTGGAAATAATGCCGAGATAAGCAGAGAGTGCAACACATGGAATTCCCAAATGATCACCATTTTAGTACTGACCAGGCTCACCGTTGCTTAACTTTACTGATCTGACGAGAACAGGTGTGTCAGCACCATTAAGCTCAAGGTTAATCTTATATTATAGACGTTTTCTAGAATCAAATTAAAAATTTTCATCAAAATTGAAATAAGGATTCTAGACATATGGTTCAGTAGCATTATATCTTGATTTTAATATATGTAATAAAATGGTGCAAAACGCTTCTGCTGGGAAAATTAGTTTTCCCGTCCTAGGACAGGTATTCTAGTTTATTCCATTTTCGAAGAATAATGTTATTTTTAGTTAACTTTTTCATGTTTTTATCTAAATAATATGGTTTCTGTAAATATTGTATCAACAAAACAACAAAAAACGTCAATGTGAAGTTTTTCTACAATTTTCCAGGCCAATGATTTGCAATGCCATCAAATCACTGACATCGGATTTTGATAAAATTCAACTAAGTATCCAAAACCATCAATAAAAATTTATTATCTATTTGATTTTTTTTTCTTGTAATCGGGCAACCATGCAAAATCTTTTTGAGACACAAATGCAGCCGAGTAAGCAAGAAAGTGAGAGAATCCGGATAAATGTGTCTTAGAAAACTCCTGAAAAACAAGGATAACCTCCCTTGAATGAACAATCAGACTCGCCATTCACCAACCTCGTCCTCTAAGCATATAAAGGTGAGTTTCTCATACACAGCATAAAATAAATATAATTTCTAATTTTTGTAAGTTTTTCTTACTGAGTTCTTTTTTCCGGCCAAGTAATCTTCAAAAATTTTCAAAACCGGTAGAAATAAACAAGTCCAATGCCAATCATCATCATCAGCAGCAGCAGCAGCAACAATCCACATATCCATCTATTGTATCGCCTTATTTCCCGTTTTTCGAACGGTCAACAATATCAGACTCCAGCTAGGTGATCTTAAGAATTGATTCCATTTCCTAATATCCTTATTGATGGATCGTTCAACGTGTTTCTTGACCCTCCACCTAAAGATCTCCACATGTTTTATTCAGGAGCCGCTCCTCTTAGTGTTGTCACACCGACGTGGTCAACATCATAAAAAATAGAAAAAAAAACTCCATATTGAAAAACGCGTTTAATGCAAAAGTCTTGAGAGAAGGAGAAATCTGTCTTCCAAAGCAAAAGAAGAAAAAGAACACTTGTAATATGAATCTTTAAAAAGTGTAAAAAAAATGTATAGAATAGAGGATCGATATGTAGAACCTGAGAATTGATAGAGAGTATATGTGACAGTGATGTAACGAAACTTATTCAATAGATGATGGGTTGTTCAGAATGACAAACAATGGTGGGCAAAGAGGATGAACTGATATAAAAGTGATACGGGGTATCCAAATTATGGAAGGCATTCAATTATACTCAAACTGTCTCCTTTTGTCATATTTTTCAGGAATAGGTCTTATACTTAAATCTTTGGCGCATATAATCAAAGAATTAGTCCAAAGAATCAGCATGCCACTTCTCTTCTCCCATCTGTTTATCTCTAAAGAAAAAATTTCGGACTAAACCTGAAAATTAATGTCCTGGAATTTTCAAGTTACCCTCCCCCATCAAAAGAAAAACACCCTTTTGAAATTGGGTCGTTAAAAATATTGTGATATTAGTATAAGTTATATTTGTACTATTTGGGCAAAATGTAGAAGTTAAAAATTGAGTCGAAATTTTTTCTGCTTTTATTTATTTATTTTTTTTTTTGTTTCTGTTAATGTTAGATTAACTATTTTGAAAATTTCGGGTTAGGGTTTAATCAGTATCAATTCAGCACTGCGTTACTTGTGTTTGAAGTTTTCTTTTAAACCAATAGCTTTCTCCAGTAAACATAGATATTGAAATAACTGTCCATTTTATAGCTGCACTTTAATGAAATTTATATCATATATATAAAATCTTCCAGGGATTAAAATTGATATGGTTCCGGACTTTACTGGCTATGTGCCCAATATTTATGTGTCCTTCGTGGCGTATGAGGACAGAACCTGCTTAAAACGTGCAAAACGTATATCCGATTTTTACCATACGTATAAGGCACTAATCTAGAGAGATCCCCAACATTTCAGTTTCTTCCACTTATATTAGAGAGTGAAATGGGACTTGTCAATAAAAACAAATAAAGCGATGTGATAATTATAGTAAAAATGTACATATTAGTGGCCTTCATTCAACCCGGAACAACGTCGGGTCTTCTTTCTAGTATCTAATAAACGTTTAAGGAAAGTTAATTTGCTGTGATTCAGATATTACAGGAAATAAATGCATAACAGAATTATTTTGCAATCTTTATATACGTATGTGCGTATACACAGCGGTTTGGTAATGGTGTTGCATGATATGCAAGGGGTTCGTTACATACAAACTTTTCATAAAGCAACAATGGAAGGAAAGAGATAAGAAACCGCTACTAAAAACGAATACAGATGAAATAATTGTCAACTAAATATTTTTTCAGATTAATTAAACAAAAGTCACTTTTTGAAAAAGATGTATTTAAAACCGAACCGACGAGAAGGCAGAATTTGGAAAAAAAATTTTTTCAAAATCGGCCAATTGTATTTTTCACCTTACCGACATCAGACCAATCTATAAATTTGTGTGACAGGTATGAATATAAAATGACTTTAAGATTAGCAGTGCAAAGCAACAATAAGAAAAAAGTGGACGAATTTAAAGACAATAATCGTAAAATAAAAAATATTAGAAGGATATTTTTATATGTATCTGATAAAATAAGTTAGTCATTCCTCTTATATATTTTGACAAAATGCTGAGATATATATATATATATATATATATATATATATATAGATACATAAATATATATATATATATATATATATATATATATACAGTCTGTTTATTGTACATTATTGGTTACATATGTGCATACATGTTGCGTTAGAGTCCCAATTAAGGGACAGCACTTCATCAGAACAAAAAATGAGTTGATATTGAAACTTTATTGAAACAATAAATTTTAAGGGGTCATAATAGGGGTCAAAGTTTGAAAAAAAATTACCGTTTTTTTTTTTGTTTTTTTTTTTGCTCAGCATACACTTCCAAACATCCAGGCAACGCCGGGCTACCATGCTAGTATATCTATAAAAGTGGACGTGTGTGTGTGTGTGTGTGTGTGTGTGTGTGTGTGTGTGTACATTTCCCTAGACAATATCTTTGTTAATTTTTAGTCTACAGACCCAAAATTTGATGTTCAGGGTACTGAGATTTGGGAAATTTATGTGATCGGTTTTCGGACAGAAATTTGGATGTTAAGGGGGTTAAAGTTCAACGATTTGACCTTTGAGAACTCTAGAAAACTCCTCCGACAAGTTGGGGTCTAAACACTAGAAATTTTAGATATATGTTCCTTGGACATGGATTTAACTTAATAACTTGATTTGAGCCCCAAACAATAAATGTTAAGGTGTCATAATAGGATTCAAAGTTAAAGAAATTGACCTTTCTTTTTTTTTGTTCTCAGCATACACCTCCAAACACCCGGGCAACGCCGGGCACCCATGCTAGTATATATATATATATATATATATATATATATATATATATATGTGTGTGTGTATGTATTTGTGTGTGTTGCGACGATTAATCAGAATCGGAAAATCAAAACTTTGGAGGTTATCGGAATCGAAAATTCCTTTAGTATCTTTTTTTTATTTGATTTTGTTTAATACAAACTCTTCCCCTGCTTCTTCTTCTTCTTCTTCTTCTTCTTCTTCTTATTATTATTATTATTATAATAATAATAATAATAATAATAATAATAATAATAATAATAATAATAAACAACGAATATTCATTTATTTAAAACTACCACTAAAACGAAAATATATAGATCGACCCCCTCCCATAAATGTGTTTTTACGTTTGAGAAAATATCTGCACATTTAACATGATTTTTTTTTACAGTAATCGTGAAAGTTTACCACTTTATAGTTAAATATTTAGAGATTCACAAAGAATCGTAATCGGAATCGGGAATTTAGAATAGAATCAGTAATTGTATCGGAATTTGGCATAGAATCAGTAATTGTATCGGAATTTAGCATAGAATCAGTAATTGTATCGAAATTTAGCATAGAATCAGCAATTGTATCGGTATTTAGCATAGAATCAGTAACTATATCAGAATATATTAATAAAATCTTAGAATTGTTCCATCACTAACGTGTGTGTGTGTGTGTGTGTGTGTGTGTGTGTGTGTGTGTGTGTGTGTGTGTGTAACATACACACATACATAAACTCCTTGGAAACGGGACAGGGACAAATCAAAATAGCAGATCGTTTATAAACGAAAGTTCGATCATCTTTCAGAAAGAGATTTACAATAATTACAAACAATTAATGAGTGCCTAAGGTAACACTCCATTGCATCTTCACGGTAGATCTCATCGTCAGAAGTGTACATTACATGAACACTCCCTCACCTTTAACTCCGATAAACATATAATCACATGGATAATGTCTTCGTATAGGTTAATATTGTTCCTAAGTACGAATGAACTTTTCAGTCATCCGATCTAGATGACCATCCCCCTTTCTCTTTTACAGCCAATATCTCAACGAAGAGACGTTGCTAGTTTTACTCTACTCTATCGCTATTTCCATGGAAGATGTTTGGCTTCAATCTCTTATTTGTCTTTATAATTCATTCACATAAAGAAGTCGTTTTGTTACCACAGTTGTAAACGACTTCTCTTTCTTTACTAACGCTAAACGGAATTTAAATGGAGAGGGTTTCTTTCCAATAACTTGCAATCTGTGGAAAACATTACCACAGGATTGATTCCTTGCAGAATCCAATAAAGTTGTCTTTAAATGCGCGTTTAGTTTGGGGGGGGGGAGATAGACTTTGAAAATATGGAGACAGACCGACAGACAGACATATAGCCGTTTATATATTAGATTAACAGGAATCATTCCTAATACGATTACAGGATAATAGATTTTTTAAAACAGCTACAAGACGTGAGGGGTCTGGATGTGGGCTTTATTTACTTCAATTTATTTTTATGCAAGTAGGTAAAAAAAGATCGGGCTACGCCGAACGTCCCTGCTAGCTTAGATAAATATTTTTGAAGTTTTAACAAAAGAGCTACTAACTTGGCCTTGGATGATGGGACGTGTCTCCTAGCCGCCTCGGCTGCAGGGAGACAGGGTAGAGTACTCGTCAAGGATCCATTCTTGACATTCAGCCCGACAAGTGAGGGGCCGGGAACCGGCCCAGCACCTGTCGGACTGAGGTACGCCGCCTGGGTAATACCTAGGAGGTCCACCCTCTCAGGCTTGCCACTGGGGTTTCCGGTGGAGTAAGTTTATCGCTTACTGCCTGAGGCGCCCTGACCGGGAAATGTCGACGGGGTTACTCTGGCAATTTTTACAATTGCAGGAGTGCCCCTCCTTTAGGGGAGCCTGCTGGATCCCCACTTTCCGGTCTTGTGCCACATCTTGCTGAGGTGGCCAGCAAATAAATCCTCTACTTACTTGGCCTTTTGGCCAAGATCAAAGTGTAGTATCTGTTCCGGCAGATGCTGCACTTGAGATAATTTGTACCAGTCAATGGAGGGGAAACCCTCTATACTGGGACAATTAATATTTTTGGTAACCAGAGTGCCCCCTTTTTGCCTACTTTTAGGGGAGCTGGTTTTTACCTCACATTAAAAACGGCCTTGTGCCTAATTTGCTCAGTGGGGGAGCAAATAAACACCATCTGTTCCGGCAGATGCTGCACTTAAGATAATTTGTACCAGTCAATGGAGGGGAAACCCTCTATACTGGGACAATTATTATTTTTGGTAACCAGAGTGCCCCCTTTTTGCCTACTTTTAGGGGAGCTGGTTTTTACCTCACATTAAAAACGGCCTTGTGCCTAATTTGCTCAGTGGGGGAGCAAATAAACACCATCTGTTCCGGCAGATGCTGCACTTAAGATAATTTGTACCAGTCAATGGAGGGGAAACCCTCTATACTGGAACAATTATTATTTTTGGTAACCAGAGTGCCCCCTTTTTGCCTACTTTTAGGGGAGCTGGTTTTTACCTCACATTAAAAACGGCCTTGTGCCTAATTTGCTCAGTGGGGGAGCAAATAAATACCATCTGTTCCGGCAGATACTGCACTTAAGATAATTTGTACCAGTCAATGGAGGGGAAACCCTCTATACTGGGACAATTATTATTTTTGGTAACCAGAGTGCCCCCTTTTTGCCTACTTTAAGGGGAGCTGGTTTTTACCTCACATTAAAAACGGCCTTGTGCCTAATTTGCTCAGTGGGGGAGCAAATAAATACCATCTGTTCCGGCAGATGCTGCACTTAAGATGATTTGTACCAGTCAATGGAGGGGAAACCCTCTATACTGGGACAATTATTATTTTTGGTAACCAGAGTGCCCCCTTTTTGCCTACTTTTAGGGGAGCTGGTTTTTACCTCACATTAAAAATCGGCCTTGTGCCTAATTTGCTCAGTGGGGGAGCAAATAAATACCATCTGTTCCGGCAGATACTGCAAGCTATGACTAGCTATGACTAGCAAAGACCAGATGTGGGGGCAACCCCACATGCCTGACCTTTAACCAGCTCCCATTTCCCACCTCTCGGGAGCTGGTCCCCTTTTCCCCTTCTCCCTCCCTTCACTCCTCACATTAAAAATCGGCCTTGTGCCTAATTTGCTCGGTGGGGGAGCAAATAAATACCATCTGTTCCGGCAGATACTGCAAGCAAAGACCAGATGTGGGGGCAACCCCACATACCTGACCTTTAACTGGCTCCCATTTCCCACCTCTCGGGAGCTGGTCCCCTTTTTCCCTTCCCCCTCCCTTCACTCCTCACATTAAAAATTGGCCTTGTGCCTAATTTGCTCGGTGGGGGAGCAAATAAATACCATCTGTTCTTCAGATGCGGCACTTCCATTTCTCGTTCTCTTTCAATGGAGGAGAAATCCTTCACGACTGAGACAATTTTTATTTTTGTACCTTTTCCCCACGTTAAAAAAGACCCTGGTGTCTAACTCTGTCCCGTGGCGATGCATTGTAAATAGGTACAATAATATCAGAACGTCTCTATTTGCGCTGAACATCCACAGAATGCCAACATCAACATATGAAAGAGTCCGCTGTGGAATTTGCATAGGTTCCGCACGTTAGACAAAATTCATTTAATTTTACTTTCTTTCCTTGGTTTAACCATTACTTTTTATACGTTTTCTAGAATCAACGTCATGCAATGAGTTTTGGTCTAAATTAGAATACGGATTCTAGATATAAGTTTTGATATCATAATACACTAGCGTTCAAAAGTTAAGGAACGGTCGATCTTTTTTGTTTAATGGCTTCTAACAATATCTATGAAAACGAGAAAAAAAAATTTTGGTGAATTTTCCAATGTTTAATAATGGTAGTTAAATAAAAAAAAAATTGATTTTTTGATTTTGCATACATATTATTTTTTTACATATAAATAAATTTAATTAAATTACAGACGTCCAAAAGTTAAGGAACGCGGAAAATTTATACAAACTTTAGCAATTTTAATAACAACTTAACAAAATGTCGCCCCCGAATATTCGAAAAATGTTATCTATACAAGAAAAACAGCTTATTTGTGACCATTAATGATTAAAAAAAAGTCCATAAGGGAGATTGCTGAAATATTGAAAAGGTCTAAAAACGTTGTTTTTCGGGTTATTGAAAATAGAAAAAAAGGTTTACCATAAACTGAAAAGAAAAAATCGGGCTGACCCCGAATAACAACTAAGAGGGAGGACAGAAAAATCACTCGATCATTTCGTTCCGATCGCTTTAAAACTGCGGCTTCGATATCCCGGGATTTTACATCCGTAACTGGACAAAAAAAAATCCCGACAAACGATCTCATAAAGATTAAACGAAGTTTCATTATTTCTAAAAAGTCAATCCTGAAAGCCTTTAATTTCTATTAAAAATAAAAAGGCCAGATTGTTATTCGCCGAAAAACATTTGTTTGGGGAAGAAATAAAATGGGAAGAAGTTCATTTTAGTGATGAATCTAAATTCAATCTTTCCGGAGAGAACAAAAGACCACATGTCAGAAGAAAAAAATGGAGAAAGACTGTCTCCTAAGTGCGTTAAATGTATAGTGAAATTTGGAGGGGCAGTATAATGGTATGGGGCATATCTTCAAACGGAACTGGCCCCATTATGAGGATTCATGGAAAAGTTAATGCCTAAATGTACAGAGAATTGGTTAGAGAACATGTGGTTCCTAATCTTTCTGATTCTGATATCTTTATACAAGACAACGCACCATGCCATAAAGTAAATATAGTTTTAGAAGAGCTAAATAAATCCAATATTTGCGTTATGGATTGGACAGCTAGGAGCCTCGACTTGAGTCCAATTGAAGATGTTTGGAAAATTATTGTTAATATGGTCACAGAAAAAAAAAACCCAAGAATCTTGAGGATTTATGGGAATGGATAAAAAAAATCCTGGAATAATATCTCACCTATAACATGTGAACGATTGTTTCTGTCTTGCAGCGAAATATGCCATAGTGTGATTTAAACAAGGGGCATTTAACTAATTATTGAAAGAATTCTGTATTTGTGCATTAACAATTTTCCCCGTTCCTTAACTTTTGGACACCAGTAATTTAATTAAATTTATTTATATGTAAAAAAAATGTATTCAAAATCAAAAATAAAAAAAAATTATTTTTTTATTTAACTACCATTATTAAACATTGGAAAATTCACTCCAAATTGTTTTTTTCATTTTTCATAGATAAAGTGAGAAGTCATTCAAAGAAAAAATGATCAACCGTTCCTTAACTTTTGGACGCTAGTGTATGTTGATTTTAATATGTTTAAAATGACAGGAAATTGGTTCAAAATTGTTCCTGTAATTAATATTTCCCCTAACAAGACCTGTATTTTCTAGTACATACATATATACTTCGTGTTTTTTTTATATGGTCAGTACTATTTCTAATTATTAGTCAACCTCTCTGTGTAATATAGCGCAGACGGCTATATGCAAATGCATGCCAAATGACGTCAACAGTAAACCAAAAGGGCTATAAAAAAAGAGAGAGAAAGAGGACGTGGAGCGAGG
The DNA here is from genome assembly GCF_053919585.1 of Euprymna scolopes. Classification (NCBI taxonomy): domain Eukaryota; kingdom Metazoa; phylum Mollusca; class Cephalopoda; order Sepiida; family Sepiolidae; genus Euprymna; species Euprymna scolopes. Next base: position 160,618,957 of record NC_136485.1, on the reverse strand, counting down.
AACGAGATAATATTCGAGACCTGAATGATACCCAAGAAGATGATCACGTGGGTGACGTCACGGCCATAACAATGAGGAAATAAATGTCGTTGTTACAAAGAAAAAGCGAGTTGAAGTTCTTTTTTATTTTGTTTTTGTTTTTTTTTTACAAGAGAAACACCACTTATCAAGGCCCAGAGGCCACTCGAGGATAAGGGTTAAAGAGTGTACAGTGGTCAAAAGGACAATATCATAGTAATTTTTAGAAGTATAAATTTAGTAAATTGATTTATTTAAGGGAAACGGCCCATCAAGAACTTGTTTACATTGGACTTGAAGACGGCCATATTGTAGTCAGCTGAAAAGCAGGTAAACGGAAGAGAGTTCCAAAGGTGTGCAGTTCTAAGAAAGAAACTTTGTTCATGGAATCTACGTTTAGGTTTAGGCACAGATAAAGAGCGGGGAAAATTATTGATAGTGTTTTCAGCCAAACGAGTGCTTCTCGTGAATGTTTTGGGGAAGGAGGACCATAGATTGGAGCTCAGACGAGCACTATCCATAAAAATAACGATAAAACAGAGACAGGCTTGCAACGTTTCTTCTGTGAGAAAAAGGTTGCAGGGAAGAGAAAATGGCATCCCCCATTATGCTACGAAGTCTATTCTGAACTCTGTCAAGGCAGGATAAGAACTTCTTAGCACCTCCTGTCCAGATGTGACAGCATCCTTGGACGTACCTGGCTCTGTTGTCTACTTTGCGACTGAGTTATACAACGTTTTGGTTCCTGGACAACGTTGCATTTGAGGATTTGTTCGAACTACATATCGCCACCCCATTTCTGTCCCTTAGTAAAAGAATGACTCAGGTTAGTCATTCAGTCTGGTGATTGAAATAGATATCATTTCTTCAATCTATTTGGTTCAGTTTAAGCCATAAACTATCCTACCTGCCGCATACCTTTGCGACCCAACATTAAGATAAAATCTCCATCCAAAAACCGACGGTGCAAACAAAAATTAAAATAAAATCAGCTATCCATAGAGTATCTTGAGCGTGCAATGTTTTTGACCCCAGAATATAGAAATCAATTCTAAAAGTAAAGAATTAGGAAGCTGGCGTCAGAGGGAGTTTGAAATATCACGGCAGACGATAAAATAAAATGAAAAATTTATGCTATCGCCAGAAAAGCATATTAAAAGGCAAAATCTTATATATCCTTACTTAGATTTGGAATTCTCATTAATTTATTTTCTATTTTCTTTATCCATTTTCATCATTTCTTTCCTTTTTTCCATTTCGTTTTTCTAACTTTTAATTTCCTCTAGCTGAAGTACTTCACTTTGCTATATAGTAGACTATCCGGACGCCCGGTGTTGCCTATACGTACAATACGCTTAAACATGATATTTTAATTCATGCGGATTACGAATCAATCATCTATCGTTTATTATATGTTACTGGGAATAATTTGTCCGGTGAAATAATTTGAAAAAAAATAAATAAATGAAAAATAAAAAGATAATAATGATAATGTCGTTGATCAAATTCCGTTTATGTTTGTTTACAATATCACGTCAGCTAATATTTGGGCTTCACGATTAATGCCCTGGAAAAGTCACTTCTGATTAATGTTTAGCTTTAAAATATGCAAACAAAGAAATGATTTACGGCGATTTTAAATGGCACCTCTTTCTGCCTTTGTAAATTGGATTCATTAATAAGAAAAAATTCAAATAAAATGGTGAGGTACACCCGGGCTTAAACAGGGGATCATTCGGTCTGCATTCTGTTTTTTTTTTTTTTTTTTAGAAGAAATGATTTTTGAGCTTTTATTATTGCCCTTGCCCAGTGTAATGTAAAATATTCCCTTGTATAAAATCTTGTTTTTTATCTACAAGGGAGTAAAGCTATTTTTAAGATCGGATTTCTTCGAATTTCGATACTTAATAGATGATTTTCTGTGCAAAACCTATCTAACAACACTGCCAGACATATAAATTATTTTTGTGTGAACTTTGCAAAAGAGTGGATCAAGAAAAAAGGTATAAAGCATATATTATTCTTTTTACATATGAACTGTAAAAATATCCCGTGCGATAAGTCTGATACAACATGACTCAGTTTACACGTCAATATCATGTCCTCCTAGCTAAACAACATACATACGATTTATACGTTTATTATCCGTCTGTTAAAAGAATAATATCTTACATCCACCAGATAACACATGACACGTTTTAATATATCATCTCCTCCAATATAAACCAAAAATATAAAAATATACAACAGGCATTCCCGGTAAGTGCGCCTCAGGCGATTAGTAATAAACTAATCCCTTCTCAAAGAGAGAAAGCAAAGTTTGGGAGAGTGACGTCTTAGAACTGCACAGAACTAACATCACACAGCAATCAACAGGATCCAGATCATTACAGTAATGTTATAATCTCTGTTGATTTTGGGAGCAAGGATAAAAATCCTTAATCCAAAGATGTAATACTGTTGCCATATCTGGGAAATAGTTCCACAAAGAATGTTTTTCTACAGAGGACAAAACTGTTGGGCCAATGATCTTTTCTCTTTCCTAAAATCCCTTTCTCATCGAAGAAACATTGCTAATCTCTTTTTGCGCTATCGTTATTACCATAGAACGGGCACGGCTCGTTTTCTATTGCATTAAAAAGAAGGTTTTCTTTCTTCCTCGATGTGCATAGAGACAGGGAGAATTTTCATTGACAAATCTTATTTGAAAATGCTTTCCATATGTGGGACTGCTTCCTTGCTGATTAAAAGTTGGCCGTGTTCAAGGCCAATATCAACAAATTCTTGTCAAAAATGGTCCTATAAGAAATAAGATGTTTATATCAATAATCGATGTTAGTACTCCCACCGTGTTCCTCATCTATTAGCTGATAATAATTTCAATCTGGGTATTATATACCCTAGAGTTGCTTTTGACCTTGGTTGTAACTAAGTGCTTACTTAATAGTAAAAAACAAACGAAGGCAAAAATGTATTAACGTTATTATTTCTTCTAATATGTTGTTTACTTCAAACAAGAATTTATAGCTGCTTGTTAAAGTAAGTTTGTTTTATAAAGAACAGTTTCAAACAGAAGTCACTTTCCGGAGGAAAACACAAAAATCCATTGTGTTGATTGCTTTACAAAGAGAAAGTAAAAAAAATAATTCTCTCCTGTTTTGAAACTCCTTTATTAATACTCTCTGAGGAAGAAATGGGTTAATGTAAAAAAAAAAGTAAACAAAATGGTTTAAAACGATGTTATACACCGTCACACGCACACACACACACACAAACACATACGCGCGTGTACACACATACAAACACACACACACGCGCACGCTCACACACAAACACACACAATTTCTTTGCTTTTGTTTTATTATTCTTCCCTTCTCTCTGTCCATCCATTATTTTATGTTCAATGTCAGAGGTCATAATGTTCCAAAACCTTTAACAAAATGTTTTCACCCTCTGAAATGTTTTATAGTTCCACCTGCTTACACACGATTCGAATTGTCTTCTGATGTCTTTGAATTGACCCCCTTCCACCTGAAATTCCATCGCGTTTTTATTTGAAAAAATTCGCTAATCAGATAAGAGTTTATACTTGTTTTCCTCCTGAACCACACGTCTTGCTATTATTGAATCATGAACTTTGTATCCTTTGCCTCTTCTCTCTGGACATCTTGAAAGTTCTAGTTTGAAGGAATGAGAATGGAACTAACAGAAATATTAGTAAAAATTATTCTTCCAAATTCAGGATTTAGAAGAGATGTTTGATCAACGTGGCAATGCTTTTGCGAACAAAAAATACATAAGCCGCTATCAAAGTGTGTATTTTAGAGCACTTATTCATTGTCGTATGATATATCATTTAGCTACTAGTTTTATATTAAGTAATTTCAAAACAATGTTTATGTATTCCATACATATTCATCTGAAATAATTTTAATTCGATAAATATAAATTACTCCCTTATCTAATACATAGATGGATTCGAACTTTAGAAGAGTGTGATAATGCAATGTTAGGTTACGGGCACCAAACGAACTGAAAGCAGGGAGAAAAAAAACGAGGCAATATATAATATCATAATTTTATTTTATTTTCTATGTAGTGTTGCGTTTGATCTTCAATCTATCGTGTGCGTGTGTGTGTGCGTGTGTGTGTGTGTGTGTGTGTGTGTGTGTGTGTGTGTGTGTGTGTGTGTGAAACGGCACTAAACCTATTCGTGTGTAAAAGGCTTCCTCCGAAGGAGAAAGTTCCATGGGAGTATAAAATTCACAAGCTGTCCCAATTTGCATGTATAAATCATGTGCTATATGGTGTCCACTTTTTTCTAATATTCCGACGATAATACCTCCTCATTGATAATACCTTCCCCATTGTAAACTTGCTCAAGATCAGAAGAGAGAGAATCAGAGAAAACTTGGTCGTTTACGGTCTTAGATGTGCTACCATAGATAGTAGTGTCATCAGCATAAATGTCTACGAATGATGTAAGGATGTGATTAGGAAGATCATTAATATAGAGCAGGAAGAGAATTGGGCCCAGAATGGACCCCTGAGGGACTCCAGCATTAACACTAAGAGCTTCTGAGTTCTGCTCTTCAACCACTACTCTTATGAACCTATCAGAGAGAAATAATTTAATAATTTAGAAGACATTTCCAGCTATACCGTAGCTGGAGATCTTGCGAAGTAAACCTTTATGCCATACTCTATCAAAGGCCTTTGATATGTCGAGCAATTGCCCTAGAAAGCTAGCCTCCATCGAGAGATTCGCTAATCCTATGAGATATAACTATAAGCACATCTGCTGTAGATTTAGCAAAACGGAAACCCTATTGCGTGTCATTAAGAAGGTTATTTTTGCTGAGATGGTTGATTACTTCTCTATTTAACAAAGATTCCAGCAACTTACTCATGACGCACAGGAAACTTATTGGCCTGTACTGTGAGGGAGATAAGCGATCACCTGAATTCTTAAATACGGGGAATACTGATGAGATTTTCCAGGGTGACGGGAATCAATTCTCCTTAAGATAACGTTTAAACAGTTTTGTAAGGATAGGTGCAATTCTGGTTGAAGTCTTTTTAGTACTATAATTGGAATGCCGCCAGGGCCGGTTGCTTTACTGGAATCAAGGTTTTTTATTAGCTTGGTAACATCATATACAGATATTTGTATATCACATAGCATGTTTTCTGATAGAGGAGGAAATATTGGAGGTTGGCAGCCTTGGTCGCAAAGGTTAGAATTAGCTGCAAAGTTCTTGGCAAAAAGTTTGGCTTTGTCTGATGCTGACGAGATTACCTCAGGTCCATTTATAAGAGTTGCGATAGAGCATACGCTTCTGTTCAGGATTCTGTTTGCTATTTGCCAAAACTAGTGGGAACCAAGTCGTTGCTCAGCTACTTTGGACTTGACGGTTTGAGCATACAACTCTCTTGTATTTTTTATTACTTTTATACAATGGTTGCTGGCAGTTCTGAAAGCGGCTTTAGTCTTAGTACATCTATTATGTTTGAAGCAATGGAAAAAGTGATTTCTATGTGCAATGGCAGCAGCACATTCCGGAGGAAACCACGGCTGGCTTTTTGCTAGAATTTTTTTAAGGGTATGAAACGGTCTATACCTACAATTAACCATTCTGTCAGGTCTGATACTATAGAGGACACATCCTTTTTAAACATGGAACGCAGAGGTAGATCTGATATAAATGTGTGGACGCTATCCCAGTCAGCCATAGAGTATCGATATACTGTCGAGGTATGTCTGAGGATTTATTACATTTCATTTTTATCTTAACTGATACAACTGAGTGGTCGGAAGATCCAAGTGGAGACAGAACAGAAGCTGAACACAGTTCAGGGCAAGTTGTGAGAAAGAGGTCTAGGAGAATTGCATACTGGCCGTCAGTATCGGGCACACAGGTGGGTTCGTGAACAATCTGAGTGAGGTCATAAGCAATGGAGAAATCATGACAGAACCTCCCGTCATCATCGGTCTTCTTTGAGTGAGGTAACCATTCCACATTGTGAACATTAAAGTCTCCACAGACATGAATATTAGCTGAAGGATAAGCAGATAGGGCGTGGTCAATTTTCTCAGATATGCTTTTAAAGATAGTAACTCCGCTGTTGTGGGGGCGATAGAGAGCAAATATAAATGCAGTAGTTTGAGCAAATGCAACCCGGAAGCACATATAGGGTAAGTTAGGATCTTCTCTTGAGATGTTCCTACCACATAGAAAGCCATCTTTTATATAGGCACATATTCTATGCCCATGGGGATCTTGGGGGTCAGATTTGGAAGTTAAATTAGAGTATCCTTTATTTACGAACTCATCCAGGAAATAGTCTGTCCAATGCCAGTTTCACTTAGAAATAATATGTCTGGTTTAGTCTCCTATAATTGGGTTTCAACCTCTGGTAGGTTAAAACGTAGACCCCTGATCTTAGAGAAGAAGACCTGGTAGTGGGGGTCTACGTAAGAAGTTGGAGATCCGGGTTTAATTGTGTGTTTTTATTGAGATTTTTCATGATGGTGTTTTGGGGTTTGTGGACTAGGTCGATAGACATGCCTGGTGCAGGGCAGAGAAGGAAAGTGAGAGAGAAATAGAAATGAATATTTTTTTTTTGTAGCACATGAAAAGGTAAAGTCATAACAATTACCCACTATATATATATATATATATATATATATATATATATATATATATATATATATATATATATATATATTGGCCATTTTTAATGAAGACAATCTCTCTGATCGTTTTCAGTTAAATTTACTTCTGGATGAACTTACTTGATTTTCATATAGTTGCAATCAAACTATGAATTAAGAACAAAGCTACACCTCCGCCTCTCTCTCTCTCTCTCTCTCTCTCTCTCTCTCTCTCTCTCTCTCTCACACACACACACTACAGCGAAGTAAACAAGTATCTCTCTCTACTCCCAACCAGATAACTGGAAGCAGTAGAGTTTTTTGTTTTTTTTCTCAATTGCCATGTTTCACGTTTTGTATACAACAATTTATTGAGACTAAATCTCTTATAGATAACTTTTTTAAGAATATCAACTTGGAAGATTTGCGAATATGCATTTACGACCGTTTCCTGGTCAACTATGGGGATCCACATTATTTAATAAACTTAATTTATATCTTACGAGCATGACTACCTGGCATTGCCCGGGCAATAGACAAAGAAAAGAAAAGTTAAATGATATGTGCTATAAATTTCTTTTAAAAAAACTTCCCCTTTGCCCCTTCCTCCGCTCTCACTCTTCCAATTTGAAAAATTATTTCTTCTCATCTGACAAATGGCAGATATAATAGTACACTTTAGTCCAAGAAAGTGTATTTTACGTTCAGATTCGGATAAAACTTCGATGAAAAACAATCTCTCTAAATATTGTCTGCACCCCCTCAAGCCATTTGTGTTTGTAGTGATCCGAAAAGAATGAGTATTCCAAAAAATAACTACTCATATTCTTTCTGAGGCTATGATGAGAAAATATATACCAGTTTTGTGAGAGAATCTTGTTTAGATTTGACCTTAAGGTGACCCTACATATAAAAACAAACAATTACCTTTCATATAATAGACTAGCATGGTTACCCGGCGCAGTCCAGAAGCATAAACAACGAAATATTAGAATTAAATAGTGCATATAATTACTGTCTTTGTTTCTCTCTTTCAAGGTATCGTTATCCCTCGTTCTATCTTCCTCTCTGTCCTCTCTTTATCTATTTCTATATCTTTGCTCTTCTGTTTCTTCTTTCCTTTCTCTCTCTCTCTCTCTCTCTCTCTCTCTCTCTCATCCACCTTTCTCTACTATCATCTTTATGGCCTTTTCTAGCAATTGAAAAAATCGTTGACGAATTACTATATAATACCATCAAAGGTGTATTTGAATATCGAATCCCTCTACTACATTCTGTTAGTGTTAAATCCCGGAAAATAGGTATTAAAAGGAAATGAAACTTTACTTTGTACGATGCAATACTGAAAAAGAGTATATCAGCTTTGTGAAGGGGTCTTGTGTAGTTTTTTTTTTTTACTTTTGGCTAGACATATTTACATACACACAAACACTTTCTTTTACATAATAGAAAATTATTCTACAAATGCTGGCATCAGTTTCAAAAACTCGCCCAAGGTAAACTACTAATAAAATGAAGGGACATAATATCCACCATGTTTATTTGCAAAAATACAACCTGTTCTTTTGTTTGTTTGTTTTTTTTTATATTTGTTTCTGATTTGAGATTTTTTTCTTTTCCATTTCATCGTGTGCAATTTTCCCATGTTTCATGATTCACATATTGTTAATTGAAGGCTGGTTCTCTTTTTGGAACATGTCGAATGTAAAAAAAAAAAAAACTCATACTTTTGACAGGCTAAACATCACTCATGTATTTGCGCAGGTGTAATGTAATAAAGCTTGTGTAAATAATGGCCACACATACAAATATCTTTTTAAAATTAGATCATCTTCCCGAATCTTTCTGATTAATAACATACCTTCTTATTGCTCAGAGTGCTTTGGGGAAACATTAAAGGTTATATAAGCTCGCAAATATAGCGGCCATAATGGGAACGTGGATGGCTCATAAGAAGAACGTTTGCAAGCAACCAATGAAATTATCTAACAATAACTACGACCCCCGTCTGTTACTTACAATGTGCTTACCTCAGAAATGAGGTGATCACCTTTGGATAATGCATTTTTAAAAGGGAAGAAAGTCATATGGGAATCGCATTTCAAACCTAAGCCCCGTGGACATCATTGCAATTCTTCGTATTTGCTGATCTTTGGTATGTAAATATTCGTCTGTTCTATAGGAAATAATCTTTGTTAGCTGGAGATTCCAAAGTTGGAAATTAGATAAAGTAGCACATCACACATCTAAGAAAAACTAATGTAAACTTGTGAAATAGATGAGTCTCGTGATGCCCGGCACCAACTCTTGATTATATACCCTAAAGTCTTTGCCCTGAGAAATAATATGAGAAATGAAGAGAATTTGAATATGATTGATCTTCTTCTTATAATTTTCATTCAACATATAGGGAGCGGTTGATTCAAAGTATAATATAAGGACAGGAATTGTTTGTGTTCACTTTAGGTAAAGGATCAATAATGTTCATTTATATGAAGCTAATTTTGGTGTGTATAATTTACATAATTCACCGTTTTAAAGGAAATCCATTTCATTGTAATATACATTTGTCTACTATTTCAATTCATCATTTAATTGTTTCAGTATATTAGTCGGAATTCTAAAAAATTAGAATTCCGTTTTCGAAAATAAGGGTTGTAGCCTGATGAGGTCTCTAGTTAGTAAATACTAGTAGACCGAAACATGCTCATGACTGTGTAGCAACAAACTACTGCTTATGTAAAGACGAATGTAACCTGCTCTACTTCTGTATTGACCACTCTTGTATGAACCTCGCTTTATTTCACTAGTTACCCTACCTTTGGAAAATAGCAACCTCAAATTATATATATATATATATATATATATATATATATATATATTATATCAAATTATATATATATATATTATTATATCAAATTATATATATATATATTATTATATCAAATTATATATATATATATTATTATATCAAATTATATATATATATATATTATATATTATTATATCAAATTATATATTTTATATATATATATATATATATATATATATATATACTGACACGTGTTTCGTCGTCTACGATTCATCAGAGTGGCTGAATTCATTCAAAACATATTGCAAAAAAAAACAAAAGTAAATACATAATATATACGTAAATCGCGATATACCCAAAGCAGTCGTGCGAGATAGTCCAGTGGTAGGAGTTTAGACTTATCATGGGGTTCCAATTTCGAATCTCGCTAGATTCATCCACTCTGATGAGTCGTAGGCGACGAAACACGTGTAAGTGGATAATTATATTTTAAAACAATATATACGTCGCTCCTTATTTGGTGGTGCTAAATTGGTAAAAGGGAAAATTATTCCCAACTCGCATTTAGATAAAACTGCACTTTTGTAAAAATAATTAAATTCATTCAAAACGTATCGCAAAAACAAATGCATAACATCTCTCTCTCTCTCTCTCTCTCTCTATATATATATATATATATATATTGTTTGACTGTAGAAATAATTATATATATATGTATATATATATATACATATATATATATATATATAACTACTTAATTTACTCACATAAAATTAATATCCGAAAGTATAGATTTATGCGTAAACTTTAAGTATTTACTTCAAAAGTGATCAATACGTAGGTAGAGCTAGTTAGGATACTAGAAAGCTGATTGGCTAACTAAAATTTCAATAGATGATGCGCATATAAAAACGACAAACAACCACAGAATTCTCGCATAAGCCTGAAGAATCCTAGAGTGGATGAAACGCGGAATATTCAGTGTAGCTTAATCGCCATATACATTTTATAACTTACTATATATATATATATATATATATATATATATATATATATATATAACCAGACTCATTGTTGCTTAACTTCGGCGATCTGGCGAGAACCAGTGTGTCAACATGATTGTACCATATGAGTGTTAGATATATTGATTAAAATAAAATGGACATTTCTTTTTACAAAGAGCAGTTTGTTGGCCTCTCATATCATAGATAAGAAAATCATAAATCCAAAGGGCCACCTCTGTATGGATGACGATAAATGGTGTAGAATATTTAAAGTGAATGTATTAATTCCACAGTCGGATTGTTGGTTGCTTCATAATTTACTAAAGGTGTTTATTATCGTTTTCTTATTTAGGTGCCCATCTATCTGCTTTGTGTCTCTTACTGACTGCCTTATAATTATTTGAAAAATCATCATTTCTAATTTTGCATGTGATCCTGTCAGATCAATCACAGCTTTGTATCTGTCTAATATTAATGTTACATGGTAGCTTTCAATTAAATTATCTCTTTTAAAGAACATCAGATGTTATGCTCGATGATGGGAAAAAAAAAGTTTCAGAAGACGTTGATGATCATTATACTCCTTTCAAAATTATAGACAATGACAATTTTGAAGATGGGAACGCCTTCCTCCAAACAGAAGGAAAATACAAAATAAAAGGCTTGGATTGTGAGGTACGGAAAAATATGCTAAAGAATTGCAGGTTTCTACTGGATCTGACGGTAAAGAAAGAGTGGATGTTTTCTGTCAGAGGAATCCATAAAGGACAGAAACGAGCAAGCAATGAGTTGTTTTACATGAACAATAAACGGGAAAGTTGTTATTGCAACAGTCAAATCTAAGAAAGTAGCTGGTGTACCTGGCGTTGCCCGGGTGTTGAGAGGTGGTGTAGTAAGGAACCCCGGTCGGCAGTCCAGGTGGAGAGAGGTGTTTAAAAAAAAGTGGTAGTAGCAGGGGTGTGGAGAGGCGGGGCAGAATCAAAACAACGGTAGAGAGTAGAGTAGAGAGAGATGTTAAAAAACTGGTAGTAGGCAAGCAGGCAGGTAGGCTCAAACTTGTAACAGGAAGGAGAAAAAGAAGGTGCAAAAAAAATAACGTCTTAGCTAATATATACATCACGAAACTGGAAGTCGTGAGCGTTGGAATTAAGGATAGTCAATCGAGAAGAGACGATGACTTGCAAAAATATCGACGAAAAAAGCGACCCCTCCTTGTGAAAAACGGCCAAGTTCAGGGTGAAGGAATTAAGGTTTTGGGACAATTTTGGGTTATTTGTCGACCAAGAGATGAGCCCTCAAACAACATCAATTTTGTTAGCGTTGGTCGCGTGTGTCGAAAATTTTAGCGAGATTTAACGAGACATACAAACATACATACATACATACCTCAAAGGAAAACTTCCTTCAGTCTTGACAGACTATGTATACCCACTGTAAGGGTGCCTGCGCGTGAAATATTTGTGGCAAGAGTTGCACAATCTCTAACCACACCTCTCCTGAGTCGACATTGGCAAGTGGAGGTTCAGGACGACTGGAAACAAATGCCGAGATAAGCGAAAAGCACATACAGCGCCTAGCCTTCCAAATGGTCACCCATCTGGTACTGGCCAGGCTCAACGTTGCTTAACTTCGGTGATCTGACGAGAACCGATGCGTCAACGTGATTGTGCCGTACAGAAACATACATACATACATGCACACACACACACTAACATACATGTGAGATTTATATAATAGATGATGATAGAAACAGAATCATCAAAATCATTATTATTCTATTGTATTTTATCATATAGAAATATCTTTTTGACATAAGCATTTCACACAGCTTTTAATATCTTCACTCAAAAGAAAAATGATTAAATAACCCAAAGCTTTACATTCTGCGTTGCTTTTATTTTCAGAAACATTGAACTTTACATCGTTTAATAGCACTGACATTTTTCCTCAATTTCAAATGAACGCATGAAATATCTCTATTTATATAAAAATTGATATGTGCATATGTTTATATATTTGAATATGGCATATCACATGGACACACGTCATATAATCGAATTTAAGCAAGGATGAGCCACTGGAATAAAACAGTGTCGACCCAAGAGAGATTGCACTAATCTTGCCACAAACATTCCATGCGCAAAAAACCTTCCAAGCCACCATTGACCTGGCAAGTTATCTGTGAACAGACAAAACAGTCAACTACAAACCACTGATTTTCTTGGTCTTTATTCACAACGATGGACGAACGCACACAGATGTTTGATTCATTCCTAAACTAATATATTGATCATTATGAATTTTAGAAAATATCTATTAGACGCAAGAATCGGTAATATGGACATATTTTGTTTAATTTAGTTTTATGCAAACGATACAACAGCTTTAGTAGCATTGTATGTTGATAAGTAAGCATAAAGTTGCTAGAAAATTGTTCTCTTCGTCAAATGAATTTTTCTTCTTAATGCAAGCATTCTTTAAGTATTTCTATATAGTTGAAGAATTTGTGTATGTCACGTGCCTTAGGTACAAGATCAAAGTGTAGTATCTGTTCTTCAGATGCTGCACTTCTATTTCTTGTTCTCTTTCGGTGGAGGAGAAATCCTTCACGACTGAGAAAATTTTTATTTTTGTACCTTTTCTCCACGTATAAAAAACGACCCTGGTGTCTAACTCTGTCCCGTGGGGAGGCATAGTAAATAGGTACAATACTTATCATGTGAGATCAGTCTTAAAGTCAGACAAAATTAGGCCAGGTATGAAGAGTCGTAATGTAACTTATATTTACTTTAATTTATTTTTATGCAAAGGGAGTGGAAGCCCATCTTGAACATGCAGATCTCTCCAATTGTTTTTTTTTAATGATTAACAATAAATATGATACATCAATTAAAGAACATTACCCACATTTTAGTCGTGTTGGTGTATTTTGAAAGGGAGTATGATATGGACATGAACATTAATTTGAAAATTCAAATATGTATGAGTCATATTGTTCTTTATTTGTTTTTGTTTGCGATACTTTTTGAATAAATTCAGTTATTTATACGAAAGTGCATTTTTACCTAAATGCGAGTTGGGAATAATTTTCCATTTGACCAATTTGGTACGTCCAAATGGGGAGCAGCATATGTATTGTCTTTTTTATTTTTAATATAATTATCTACTGGCACGTTTTTCGTCGTCTACGACTCATCAGAGTTGTTGTTTCATCACGTTTTTAGCCAACTAATCGTCTGGCCTAGTTGGGGTATATATATATTCAGAAGATACACACCCTGGCGCAGTGAATAGAAACGTTTAATCTCCACAGTTCCAGGTGAGAACTGTCTGGAGATAGAGGTTCCAATCCTAACCAAAGCAGACCAGAGGATTAGTTGGCCAAAAACGTAGTTCGACAACAACTACTATGGAAGGCAGTCATTTCTGGAGATACCGTTACTAGACTTAGCATCCCTAGTCCGTTGCAGTTAATTACCTGAATAAATCCAGAGATTTAGTTAGCCTAACCTCATGAAACAGCAACTATGAAGATGAGGATAACCGTCCGCAAGAAAATGAATACATGTATGATTCGCGTTGAATTTAACTTATACCCATTAGACACAAGTTAAGGAATACACGAGGAATTTTAATTTCTTACAAAGACCTCTTATGTATGTCTTAAATTTTCAGATTTTTTTTATTATGAAAATAATGCAATGTATTTTGAGCAAAATTGAAATAAGGATTCCAGACATAAGGTTTACTATCATAATAGATTGATGCTAATCTTCCTAATCAGACATAAAGTAGTGAAAAACTATTTATTATCTTAGATGCTAGATTACATTTATAATTTTTTTTTTATAAAAGAATCTGTAGGAAGATATAAAGCCTTAATTTTCCTAATATGAATAAAATCTCTATTTGTCTTTATTTTATTTCCCGTTACATATACCTTTTTTCAGTTGAGGATTTATCACCCCATACAATTTGCTTTATAAAGACCATAACTATGACATTTATATATATATATATACAGTGATGATCATATTATTCAATTGGAGGATTATTGTCAGGAAGAGTGGGCTAAAATTACTACTGAAGAGTGCAACAACTTGGTTGTAAACTATGAAAAGCGACTGAGGAAGGTAATCAAGGCCAAAGGCTATACAATTGATTATTAAATAAATCGTGCCAATAATTTTGAACAAGGGTTTTTTGCAATTATGTTTGTTGTTTCTTTGTTATTTATTTTTTCTAAAATCCGATTGCTGCATCGGAAAGGCCAGTTAAAAATACATAATATACTTTGTTATTTTCTTTAATTTAATCCCTTTTTTAGAATTTATTAGACAAAATTTAACTTTTATTTTACCGTGCCAATAAATATGATCATCACTGTATATTTGAACATCCAATGACAATGTTTATTTTTATTAGTATAGAACGAATTTTATATTTAATAGTCGTACTTTTGACATGGAATGCTCCCTTTATAAAACAAGACTTTTTTTTAATTTGCTGGTCTACCTCATGTAGATCCAGTAAATAGTTCATCTGGTGGCCTTGACACGTGGTTTTGAAAGAAGGTTTTGATTTGTCCGTATGATTTGCGCTTTTTAAATAAAGAAAGGTAGTCACATTTTTTAAACATTGTTTTCGTTTTCGTATGATATTTGTAGAAATTTGAAAATCTACTACGCGGAAATCCAGACTTTTTGTTTTCAA
The DNA here is from genome assembly GCF_053919585.1 of Euprymna scolopes. Lineage (NCBI taxonomy): Eukaryota > Metazoa > Mollusca > Cephalopoda > Sepiida > Sepiolidae > Euprymna > Euprymna scolopes. The sequence goes on along the minus strand of NC_136485.1, from coordinate 160,603,755 downwards.
AACTGCGTGTGAAGACCATCGGGCAAAAAAATTACCGTGTCAATAGAAGGAGGGCAGTATATATTAGTAAAATGAAAAAGGTTGTGTTTTGAAAAATAAAACACTCCGAAATCTCAGCTTTTAAAATAAAGAAATGTATGTGTTTAGTTAATTCATGCACATTGTCATTTGCTTTTCGAATTTCTAGAAAAAATACAAAAACAACGTCTCCGAAATCTTACCGTCTTTCCATATACCCAACTAGCGGTTTATTCGGTCGTAAAATAAGCTTAAATATGATATACTAATTTGTCCAGATTTCGTATATATTATTATAGAGTCATAAGTTAAAAAAAAATGAATTTGGGTGCCATCAGCTAGAATCGAAACCGAAGGAAACACTGTAGCATTCAAATCTGGTGACGTTACCGCTGTACCAACGTGATACATATATGAACTAATTAAGAATAAACTAAAACGAATGTAGAAAATGTGTAACGTTTTTTCAATCTGGACTCCTTTTTGATACTTTAAAAACTATTTTAACCGGCTAAAGCCCCTATGAAAAGGACGATTCATAAAAATACAATAATTTGAGGTCCCTAGTGCCGCTCTGTGACATTTAGTTTCGAAAGAGATAGAGCTTGAAAATATGGAGACAGACAGACAGACAGACATAGTGAGTTTTATAAATTAGATTCTCATGAAATACAATTTAATAGTTTTATGACAGTTTTATGTTTACTTGAGGTTTGATATGTTTAGTTTGTCAGCTTTACGGCATGTCAGTTGTTTTTTTAATTGTTTAATTATGTATTTTAAACCTTTCTGTTGTATACGGTTCGGTTTATACACGTTGATATTTTACTCAAAACTGAAGATTATTATTGAAAACTCTCGTAATGCTATCACGGAATAGGTGAACACTAAAAATGCCAGTTGGTTTGAAATTGTCTTTTGTGGATTTCATTGATTGAATTCGTATCCATTACGCCACATGCGTTTCTTTTATTTGGACAACATAATTTAATATAATATATCGCATTGTGTTCTTTGTTTTTGTTTGTTTGTTTTCCATTAAATGGAGAAAAGATGATCATCGGATAAGTAGACAGACATCCAATGTTCGTCTCATATAGAAGATAAACGAGAGAGGGGGAGTAGAGAGAAAGAGATAATGCTATCAATTTCGTTTGGCTGCTGCAAATATATTGTGTGGTATTTTTAATAGTTACTTCATATGCAAACGCCAGTCGGTTCTGAAATTGTCTGGAAATGGCCGGAGTCAGAAAATTTCCATTTTTTTTTTTTTTAATGTCTAGCGTAAAAACAAATAAAGGAAAAAGATGAAGGAAATAATAAAAAAAAATATCGTAAAAAAAGAGAAAGATTTTGCAAATTTGTTTTGGCGCGATTGTGGGATATACAAAAGATAAGATGTAGACGGCCATGTTGGGAATAAAACGGTGTTTACGTAGATCAAATGACCAAAAAATAAATAGGTATTAAAAAATGTAAAAAGAAAAAAAAATGGTCCTGATGCAACAAACTAGTTTCCTTAGATTAATTGCACCATAACTTATGGATGGAACGTTACGAGTATTGCTTGCTACTTATATAGAAGCTATTTTGGAATTACATCAATGACTTAGCAACCTCTCTCTCTCTCTCTCTCTCTCTCTCTCTCTCTCTCTCTCTCTCTCTCTCTCTCTCTCTCTCTCTCTCACTCTTATGTCTTCTTTTTCCTTTTCACTCTCTTTTCTGTTTTCTTCTCTTTTACTCTTTTCCCCTCTTTTTATGTTTTTCCTCTTCCATCTTCTTCACGTCTCTTTTTACTTTTCTGCCTTTCACCCTCTTACATATGTATTATTCCGATCACTCTCTCTCTCTCTCTCTCTCTCTCTCTCTCTCTCTCTCTCTCTCTCTCTGCTGTTTAACCTTCTACCTTTATCTTTCTTTTTTTATATAGTATATATATCTATATATCTATAAAAGTGAGAATGTGCGTGTGAGGACACTTCTCAACCGATATACTCAACCAAGTTTTGATCTACAAACTTGAAATTATATATATATATAAATCCGTTTTCATCTGAAAAAAAGTTGCTAATGGGTCAAAATTAAAATATTTATACGCGGGTGTGATCGGATTTTTATCTGTTTTCAACTGTTTAACGAGTGCTTAATACAAAGAGCAAGATATGTTTTTATTTAATTTCAAGTAAACAATTTACATAGTTACGACAATAACAACGCTACTGTTTCGGTCAAGTCACCTCATCAGATAACCTAAATTTCCGGTTTGCATTGGAACATAAATCTTTAAGACAGATAAAAAGCCGTCAATTTTTTTAATTTCAATTAAGTGCACGAATCACGTTCTAACAACCCATGTAACCAGAGAAGGGGAAAAAAGGAAAATCAGTGGATATAGAAGGGGTGGGGTTGTAGAAAAAGAAAGAAAGAAATAGACAATGATAGCCATTTACAAATAATTAGGTTAAAAGACTCCTTGTCAAGATAACAGACAGCCATCAGTAGATAATTCCCACTACAAAAAAAAAATGTTACAATAATAAATTGTATATTTTATTCTGATCGTAACATACTTTTATTTTACAATAATAGATTTTATATTTTATTCTGATCGTAATTCTTAATATTAAATATTTTTTTTACTTTCTAAATCTTATCGAATAAAAATGAAAAAGTTAAAATTAAAAGTAAAAAACTTTAATAAAAATTTAAATAATCGTTTGGGTTAATTAATTAAGGATTGAATCATTAAAATTTAAAAGTTCAAATTTTTTTTTAAATCTAAATAGATAAAATAATCTAAGAAATAAAAATCAAATTAGATATAGATATATCACTAAAGTTAATTTAAAATAGTTTGAAAATATAGATAATCTAGTACTTTAGAAAATAACACTAAAATAAATATAGATTTCTGGGATAAGGTGTTTTAGTACAAGAGTAATATGTTAAAATAATAATAAAAAATTCGGTATATTATCATATATATATATATATATATATATATTTATGCATATATCGATAAAAAATAGAACTATGTGTCTATCTATTTATACCTTTCAGTTGTTTATAATTAAAATATATTAATATTATAGCATTACAGGTGTTTGTAATTGTAGTGCTTTTCTATTCCTTTTCACAAGGATAGTCCAAATTGTAAAACTGACCAATTTTCTGCAGATTGACATATTGCACAGTAGAATTCAAATGTCTGTGCCATTTCCGTTATTAGTGGCTGTCACATACACAAACAAATATATATATCTTCTTTGATAGGTTTATATTTTATTTATTTTTATTATCTATTTTCTATCTTAGTTTTCTTAACCTCCTCGTCCTTCTCGTTCTTTCTTTATGCGTTTTCCTCCAGTCCTTTGTTTCTATATTTCAAGACAAAGCGTTATCCATACCCTATTTTGTCTTCCTCTCGTATATTAAAAAAATTCTCTTCTTATTTTTAGTTTTAAAATAATTTTTAATTTTTTAAAGATTCGATAGTAAAGGTGTAAGTCTAAAATTTAAGGATAAAGAGAGATAGGAAAAAAGAAATAGATATCATAACAAATGATAAACATTAAGATAAGAAAACAATAAATATAATAAGAAATGATAAAAATATAAATAAAGTAATAATAGTTTTTTTCAGAGAAGATTTGCTGTTGTCTATCTATACAGTGGCGTCTAAAACTAAGGGACCAAATTTTAAAACCTAATATTTGTTAAAGATAACAACTGTGAAAAGCTGAAATTTTGACAACTGGTAGTCGTTAACATTCATAATAACATCCTAAAATTTGAATCATTTGCAAAGGATAGAAAAAGAGTTGTAATAATTATTTAATTTATTTAGGGAGGCTAATTCTCCCAAATATAAATTGTAAAGCTCCTATCTGGAACTAACATGGGTTTGTTGTCGATGTTAAACCATCTTGAAAACAGCATTCTTGGTTGTTGTTTTAAACTTTTATTTTCTTCCGCTTTGTGTTCATTGGTTTTGTTACCTGAAAATGGTTCGATGAAGAATCGAAAACAAGTTATGATACATATAAAGAAAACTTTAAAACTGAAATGTTTATTACGAAATTTTAAAAAATGAAACAGCATATACGTATAATTACGCTGTAAGATTATTTTATGCTGAACATTGTTTGCTTAAATGAAAGAATGCTGCTTAAAAATACACTCATAATCACAATATATATATATACAGTGTATCACAAAATTGAGTACACACCTCACATTTCTTCGAATATTTAATTCTTTTTTCTATATTTCCCCATTTCTGTAATGTTGGAAGGACTGGCATTAGCTGAACAAGCAGACCTCTGCTCTTGGTCACAAAACGTATCGATACTTCTTTGTGACCAAGAGCAGAGGTCCGCTTGAAATATAAAAAAATAATAATAGATAAAATTCGCGGGCAATATGAAATGGAACAAATTCATAGCGGACATTGCAAAGGCTGCTGCAAAAAGGTGGGTTTCCTCAATCAAGCTAGAAGACTACTCATGCCTGAGAGAGTCCTGTACTATTATAAGGCCACCATTCGCCCATGCATGGAGTATTGTTGCCAAATTTGGTGCTGGTGTATCTACCACTAGTCTCTCCCTCTTAGATAGGGTCCAAAAAAGAGTTGTCAATCTAATCGGTCTCACGTTATCAACTAAGCTCCAGCCTCTGTCTCATCGCCGCAATGTTTCATCACTGTGCATGTTTTACAAATATTTTAATGGAATGTGTTCTGATGAACTCATTTCACTTGTACCCCCTCGACGTACATATCCCCGACAAACCCGCTTAGCAATAAGATCTCACCCCTTCACTGTTGTTGTCCCTAAATGCAAGAAAGCTTTCTATTCTAATAGTTTCTTCCCTCGAACAGCTAGATTTTGGAATTCCCTTCCTGCTGCCTGCTTCCCTGGCTGTACTGATATGCAGAAGTTTAAATGTAACATAAACAAATATCTTGTTAGTCTTTCCTAGACATGGCCTAAAATAGTAGCCCTTATGTCCAAGCGGCAGTATGCTTTGTAAGGGGTGAACATGAGTAAAAAAATAAAAAAATAAAAAATAAAATATTAAATACAAAAAGTAACATCGTTTTCATGCTTCAAAAACCCCTCATATATATATAAATTTGTTTGTAAACAAACTGATTGTTTGAGCACTGTTGCAACGGGCAGGTGTGGATTTAATACACACCCGAGGAGAATTATTTACCTCTTTTTTTTTTTTCATTTTTCTTAAACTTTTTCTTCTAGGGGATGGGACATCCAACCAGATGTCTGACATTTACCCCTATTTTAGTGAGTCCAACCAAGAGATCTTTTCAGGATTCTAGCCGTCCCTTTCAGTGCAATCGTTTGTATTTCACTCGCACTTGGTTCACCGGGTATGCTTGCTATGTACTTTTTAAAGTTCTTTTTCATAAGCCCAGTTGCTCCTATGATGACTGGTATAATTGAAACGTCTTTTAATTTCCAATTTCGTTTCATATCATACATAAGTCCTTGATACTTTGTAATCTTTTCCCTCTCAACTCTGTTAAGCCCCGTATCATTGGGTACACTGACCTCTATTACGGTCGCTTTTTTGTTTGCTCTGTCCCAAATCACTATATCTGGTTTAACAGCTGCATTTTCAAGATATGTAGCAATTCATGGTATGATGGTTAAAGTTGCTGACTGTCAACAAGATGGTTGTAGGTTCGATCCATGGCTGGGGAAAGGTGTATGCCTAGCCGCACTGATTAGTTGTGATACAACGAAACAGTATTGTATGTGGATTATATATATATATATATATATATATATATATATATATATATATATATAATTACCAAAAATGTTCTTGTGTGGAACTCGTTAGCTAACTCTGAGTTAAACTTTTACACATTTATAAAAACGGAACCTGAATTCTCGTAAAAGTAACTATATGAAAAACAAAAAATAAATGTTCCATTAAGTCACTTGTATCTGCAAAAGTAATTTTACTTCAGAATTTTAAGGTAATTCAGGTTGAACTACTATAAAATATTGGCTAATGATTTCAACTCTTATCCTGTAACATTGAGCACGGTTGAGAGATTGATTTATTTGAATCAAGTCATTAAAATTGATTGCTTCAATGAATTATTCTGATGCCACTACCATGGGTGTATTATTATTATTATTATTATTATTATTATTATTATTATGTTGTGATTGGCTGTTGGTATTGTCGATTTTATACTTATAGGCGGATCATAACACATGAACATAGGCTATCAGCATTTTGTTTTCTACATTCTTTCAGCACTTTCCGTATAACAGGCACGACAGGAAAACAAATTATTACATATCTAAGGAAATGGCAGAAACACTAGAGGATGACCTCCAATCTGTAGTGGAATGGGGACATAAATGGATGATCACCTTCAATGCTGCCAAGACTAAACTTGTTTCCTTCAATAATTACAAGAAACCTTCTCTACCATCAATAGCAATGGCCAAAGATTCATTAACTGAAAGTACTTCTTTAAAACTCCTCGGCCTTACGTTCACAGGAAACATGAGTTGGAACAATTACATTGAGAGCATTGCTAGGACCGCTGCGAAGAAGGTAGGCTCTCTCTCTACCATGTTAGAAAGCTACTAATTCCCAAAAGTATCCTATACCTCTATAAGGCCACCATTCGCCCATGTATCTAGTGTTGTTGTCATATTTGGGCTGGTGCATCTGCTACTTGTCTCTCGCTCCTAGACAACGCCCAAAAGAGAGTCTCCAACGTTATAGGTCCGAACTGTCATCTTAGCTTCAGCCTCTGTCCCACCAATGAAATGTTGCATCCCTCTGCCTGTTCTACAAGTATTTTAATGGTGAATGCTCTGACGAACTTGTGCCCCCACCTCAACACCTCGACAAACCCAACAAGCAGCAAAATCCCACCCCTACACAGTAGAGATCCCTAGATGTAAGAAATCTTTCTACTCCAGTAGTTTCTTCCCCAGAACCGCTAGACTTTGGAATTCCCTTCCGGGTCCCTGCTTTCCCAACTGTACTGACATGCAGAAGTTCAAGTGTAACGTGCACCGACATCTTGCTACACAGCTCCCTACATAGTATCCCAGTAGCTCATGTCCCTGATAGTAACCCTCTACACCAAAGTGGCAATGTGCCTTGTTTGGGGTGAAAATGTAATAAAAAAAAATAAAGATTCTGGTTGTTGCCAACAACGCAGTTTTGAAGTATTCCAACATTGCAATGGATCCCATTTTCCCTCAATCCACTTGCCAAATCCTTTTGTTATATTCCCCAGAGCTTCCATCACAATAGATACAACTTCTACCTTCTTTAACTTTCACAATTTTTTTATCTTCCTTTTCAAGTCTTCGTACTTCGCGACCTTTTCTTTTTCTTTTTCCTCCACATTCACATCAGCTGCCACTGCTATATCAATGACTATTGTCTTGTGTTCCTTTTTTCCAACAAGACTTAGTCTGGTGTCCTTGCTTACATCACATTATCACATTTCACATTATCACTCTTCGCCATTATTATTATTATTATTATTATTATTATTATTATTAATATTATTATTATTAATATTATTATTATTTTGTCTTTTTTAATTGTACTGAAGTTAGACACTCTGTGAATGACTTTCACCTTCTCAGATTGTCATCAACTGATCTCCTTCATAACTTACACAGCCTATTATGTGGCTTTACACTATAGATATTAATGCCGAACACGCCATAAACGTTTTGCATGACTGAGGTGAGTGGCGTGGCCATACTAGAAGAAACGTCGTTGTGCAACATATTTCTTATGAAGGCCAGTAGAGTAAGTTTGGTAATTTTCTCTATCCAATCCGTTGCAGCTTTGATTGTGCCATTTTGACATTTCGCTGTCGACGTAAATTAAAAACAAAACACACAGATCACCACGGAAATTAACATAAGGGTTACTTTATTGGAAATTAGCTTGGTTGATATTGATCACTTAATATTTTTTAATTTTCTTTGAAGATACAATACTAGGATAAATGATCCTCAAAATTTCTCATCTTAAAGTTTGTTAAACTGCGACAGTGACTATTATTAACGTTTTAATATGTTTTATGTATAAAATGGTTGCACATTTAGAGGAGAATAATGTGTGTTCTAGCACAGTTATTACGCGAAGATCGTTCTTCCAGTTCATTTGATCTCGGAGCATCTTTTTTTCGGTCCCATTGTTCTGTCAGCTTTTAAAACTGTTTTATTGTTTAGCACTCGGCTGCCATTTTGCTGCCGATCATATTAAAGCAAATGGCACATGCAAATGGCACTGTTAAGCCAACTTACTCGTTTGCTGCAGGCATTGATATGAAACTTGAGGGTTTTCCATTATTTTGTTCAAACATGCACGGCAAGAAAAAAGGTATCATGAGCGAAAAGGGAGTAATGCTTATTTGTTGGACAAAAGGTCCATTTTAGCACTTTTGACAAAAGCACTTACATGAATCACAATAATAATTGTATGTGCATATATATATATATATATATATATATATATATATATCATCCATGCATGTGTATTATATAGCATTTATGTATTCGAGTCTGTATAATATAGGATCCATCTATATCGGTGCGTACTATATATATATATAATATATATATATATATATATATATATATGTATATATATATAGCCAATAGAGTTTAGTTTCCTAGAAGTACATCCAATGAAACAACATGTGTCTACCAAAGAGTGCTCAATGAGTGAACAGAACAGGTATATTAAATTTATTTATACAAACATTAATGGCTACATATGTGCATACATGTTTCTGTAATCACCCGCGTTGGGGAATTACAGAAACATGTATGCACATATGTAGCCATTAATGTTTGTATAAATAAATTTTATATATATATATATATATATATATATATATATATATAAATTGAATTATCTTTGTGTCTGTCTGTGTGTATACATTTCCTACTAAATTATTCTGTCAACCAACTCCAGATTTAACATAAGGGGTATTGAGATTTTGGAAAATCTTTCAAATCGGTTTTCGGGCAGAAATTTGGCAGTCAGGGGTCAAAGTTCAACGATTTGACCGTTATAAATTCTAAAAAAACAATTCCTCGGCCAATTTTGGGTCTAAACACTTGACATTTTAGATGTAGGTTTCTTGGACATGGATCAAACTTTTAACTTGATTAGAACCCAAAACAATAAATGTTAAGGAGTAAAAATTGGGATCAAAGTATTAAAAAAATTGACCTTTCAACCAATTTTTGGTCTAAACTTTTTAAATTTTATATAAAATATATTAAGACATAGGGCAAGCTTTTTAATCGGTTTTTCGCCGTAAATTTGGCTGCCAAGGGGTTAAAGTACAAAAGATTCTACCTTTGTGGTCTCTAGCAAACTATTCAGTCAATTTTGTGTCTAAACTTTTTAAATTTTACATAAAATATATTCAGGCATGCAGCAAAGCAAGCTTTTTAAGCAGTTTTTGGGCGAAAAATGGCTGCCAAGAGGTCAGAGTTGAAAAAGTTGACCTTTGAAGACTCTACCAAATTCCTCCGCCAATTATAGGTCTAAACACTTGTAAAATTTAGATGGAGGTTACCTGGACATGAGTCAAACTTTGTAATATATATATATATATATATATATATATATATATATATATATATATATATATATATATATATATGCACATAAAGTTATGAACAGTACACAAGGCCCGAGCACAGGCGGGCTGAATTGCTAGTATATAAAATATATTCCAGATTATTTTTTTTACAAGTATGAAGTAATCAATGAATTTGTAAGAAGGTGCATACAAGAGTACTCAATACCGAAGTAGAGCAAGATATACTTTTTATTTGTTTTACATAACCACTTATGTGTCGCTACACATTAATGAGCATATTTCAGTCAGCCAGTTACAAGTAACTAAAAGCGATACTCTTTATACAAAAGTAGATTCCATAATGTCAAACAAATAAAAAGTATGTATACTTTTCTCTTGATGGAAGAACGTTTTCCTAACAATTCATATAGTTCTGATTTAAGAATTAGTGAATTAATTTGTACACATTCTGAGACGGATATTTGTCTAGTTCATTTGTATAAAGAGGAAACAGGAAGCATATATTTTCTTTTCTATACATACAGTTTTAAACATGATTTTGTTAATGCAAAAAAAATGTAATGCGTTTGTGTACAAGTGCAAAATGCCTACGACATTTTTATGAACAATCAGTTTTCTTCTAAAAAAAAAACATATTTTAGAAAAAGCCTAAAACACACAAAAAAAATCAAGAGACAATTAAATATCCGCTAGAACGATTGAGCTGAAACAAAATGGAGATAGTTGGAGGTTTATTCAGTCTTACACAAACTAAAAAAAATTTTTTTTAATAATAATAATAATAATAGATATAAGCAAAACAGTGTGGGAACCCTATTTCAAAATCTGAAATAGGACAAAGAGGAAATATTTTTTATGGTTTTAATTCTGGATTAGTATATTTCTAAGGTTATTCTTTATGTAAAATATATGTAATATATGTACTTAAATAAATAATAAAAGGCTAAATTGTAAATAATTTGCACAGAATTAGCCAATTACTAGATCTATTGAAATTGTTGTACCAACATAGGAATTATGTTTTTTTTTATGTAATACACAGGCCCTCTGGGCAACCGTTGTAATATAGTTTTGAACTCCATGGGTTTTATCTCATTTGAAACCGCTTGAATAGATAGCTAATATATTATCATAATATAATAAATAAACATGTATATTTAACTTTATCAAACACTAGCGGGGGTACCCGGCGCTTCCCGAGTGTTTGTTTCCGGAACGGGGGGGGAGTTTTAAAAAATGTTATGGTAGGTAAGTAGGAAGGATCAAACCCGGAGTCATGAGTAAAAGTAGGAAAATAAAGTGTGAAAAAAAAACAAAAAAAAAACATCTGCAACGTTAACAGTTCGGCCACCAAGAAAAGTCCATTCCAGTTGTTTAGGAAAAAAAAAAAAAAAAAAACGACTACGGTAGGTCGGCGCGAACGTGAAAATATAATGTGAATTGTCCAGCACGCTAACCACTACGCCACAGAGCACTGCAGCTTAGTTTAGTGATTTTAAATAACTTCACATGAAAGAACTATGAAGCCAAACCGGTGTTCTCTTCTCAACTGTTCCTTGTGAACGATCACCAAACGGTGTTAAGTGGTGGCAGGGGGAGGAGGAATTTATTAGAGAGAAAATATTTTACCACTTCCATTGATCTTAACCGATTTTGGCCGTGACTTCTCAGCAGAAAAAGTATAGAAATCTAAGATTATCGAGAAATTTGAGAAATAATAAGCCTATAACACACCTCAGATATTGTTCTGCCGTTTGTGCATATTATATTTGCATGAAATATCTTGATTTTTAATCCTATTAATGTCAAAATCAGACGGGGAAAAAATGAGTTCATTTTATTTATATAGAGAAGAGATAATTCAGCATTCTATTTTTATTTATTCATATATATTACGTCTAGTTACAGAAATATTGTTGTTATCTGAATTGTGCACGATAAAATCTATTTGCTGATGAAGTAAATCATTTACAATGTCAACAAATATGTTAATATTATTTATTCAAATACAGGTACGTATGGATAAACATTAAGTTTTTATTTTCGGATATTGATTATAATATTAAATATTTTCATTATATGATGTTTATAATCTACAGTATAATCCAAAAGCTCTGTTTTACATATTCTATTAACCATTGAGCCTAATGTTATCTGCAGTATTTAATATATCCTGGGACTTTCGTCAGATCTAATCTGCTAAAATCCAAATTCTGTATTAATTGATCTCCTGGATATACTTTGAATAATGTTGGTTCTTTTAATTGAACTTGTCCTTATACAGAGTGGAATGATAAATTTGTCGCCTTAAAGAAAACAAGTATAGCTTTATCTTAAAACTTTTATTGAAAACATCGATTCAGGTAACTTGATTATGTAGTAGAGCTGACATCTATTAACTGTATCCGCCTTCAGCCTCTATTACCAGCTCGATACGGGTCCGGAACTGGGAGCATGCCTTTTCCACAAACGCCAGCAGGAACTCGGCAAATAATCGGCAGATGGTGGCGATCAGGCTGGCTTCGGTTTTGGTGAGAGGTCTTATTGGTGATGTTCTCGACGTATGACTAAACGAACTAGTCCAGCGGGTTCAGGCCGGAGGAGAAAGGTGGCCAGTGAGAGAAAGGTACAAAGTTACAGCACTCTTTCTGAAGCCAAACATACGTCACTTTAGACTTGTAGGGTCTGCCAGCGGCCATCTCATTGCACCAGAGGATCACCACAATCTCCAGCACATCCAGGTACACTTTGGTGTTGACCTTCAAGCCAACTTCGAATATACGAGGTGGCATGATGTGAGGTGACATGATGTGCTGAAACCACATCAAAAATAATAACTGTGGCTGGAAACTTGGTTGAGCTGTGCCCTCAAACCTTGAACTGTCTGGATTTGTATTTTGAGTGCGCTGACAATGGTTCTCTTGTCATAACTTGAATCGGTAGAGAGCATGAGTTGTATAGCAGCACATCTCTGATCAAATGGAAATGGCATGATGCCGTCTTTTCTAAGGCGACAATTTTATCGTTCCACCCTATATATATATATATATATATATATATATATATATATATATATATATATATATATATATATATATAGAGAGAGAGAGAGAGAGGGGGGGGGAGAAAGAGATAGATAGACAGAGACAGATGTAGATGTAGATATAAGAATATATTAAAGCAACACTTTGTTTATGCACGTTTAATTATAAATGACAAAATAATCACCTTGGGTGTTCACAGTTCTTATGAGCAAGGCTTTGTCGAAATGAATGCCTCTCGGTCAGTTCTTTCATGACATTCATTTTGACAAGATTCTGTTCCTAAGAGCAAATAAAAACTGGTTAACCAACATTCAAATGGTAATACTTGTCTATTATTTCTAATATATACTAGATGACCTGTAACTCGCTAGATCATCGTTACTGTATTATGTATTATTACACATTTGTGAGGATACGTTGGTGGCTTTGTTTTACGGCATATCAACCCTTTTCGGCTTATTTAATATCGAATCCAATTTTTTTTAAAACAGTTTTTATGTTTCATGTTCTTTATATCTTCAAATATTTCATTGTAGATATTGATTTTGGTTGTTTTACGACATATCAACCTTTTTTCGACTTATTCAATGCCGAATTCAGTTATTTTCGAAATAGTATTCATGTCGCATCCAGTTATTTTGTAGAAGGATTTTATTCTTCAAGATCTGTGTATCTTCAATCGCTAGTTTGTAGTGTTTGGTTTGTTTGTTTTAAGTGAATTTTATCGTTTTTGTTCCCTGCTCTGCAGAACAGGAATGAGTTTTGCAATGGGAGAAGGAAAAAGATTACAGTATTAATTTTTGGTACATTTTATGTTAGATCCTCGATCTGGAAGTGGAGCAAATAGATATAGAAATAGGAAATTAGAAGAAGGAAAAGCGGGAAATAGTGCTTTTTTTTTGTTTTTTTTGTTGATTTTTTTTGTTTTTTGTTTGTTTTGGGGGGAGGGTGTGAAAAAATAAAGTTCTGCAAAAGGAAGTAAAAAACAAAAAGCATCAATGTTAAATGCATTTCATCTCAGGAAGCCAATATCTTCAGACAACCTGATTTGGGGGAACCAGCATTTATGAAGAAAAATAAATGCTATAAAAGTAACGCCACAGAGACAGAGAATGCACCTACCACAAGCTTAAATAAAAAATAGTAAATTTCACACAAGCTCATATAGTATATACAATTATTGTATATATATTTTCTGAAAATAATAAAAAAAATATATCTTTAACGTTCATTAAATAAGATAAAAAATATATTTTATTATGAATTAAAAATAATTTAAAAGATATATCTAAATTTAAATTTACTATGAAGATTTCCGCTAGAAAAATATAAGTGTTTAAAAATTATAATTAATTTATATAATCTGTACATAAATTTCTTTAAAAAAATAAAGGACTAATAATAAAAAGAATAGTAGTTAATTAATTATTGCGCGTGCGTCCAAACCTGGCAGCCAATGAATAACAATGCATAATAAAAGGTCTTTGTATCTCTGTAAGTACTTATCTCCACAAAATTTGAATAGAATTTCTTTAATCAGCATAATCGAGAACCTATCAGAGTCGTCATTCTAAAGAAAATTGTGGAGGTAAACCTAATGTACGCATTTACCCCTCTCCCCCCAAAAAAGGTAAAATGTGCGCAATCTCGAGCATCACTCCAGAAAAAAATTAAATAAAATACGCCACAGAATCTAAAATTGGTGAAAACACAGGTACTTTTTCCTATGTTATGAAATGTACGTTAAATATATATATATATATATATATATATATATATATATATATATATATATAATCATTGTATATATATATATTTAATCATTATATATATATATATATATATATATATATATATATATATTTAATCATTATATATATATTTAATCATTATTTATATATATATATAATCATTATATATAATGATTAAATATATATATATATATATATATATATATATATATATATATATATATATATATATATATATATATATGCAATCAATAAAACGTTCTTTAAGAATTTGTTTTTCTTTTGTTCATATTCCAAACAAAAGTAGATTACTTTGATGAGGGCCAGACTTATAGAGAGCAACCTGGGTGTTGATTTGAGCAGCAATATATTGGTTTTCATTACACTTAAATATCTTCAGAGCAGAAACTGAATTTTAAAGAAGCAATAAATTGAGAAAATCTTTCTGTATCTATTGTGTTGCTAAAATCCACAAAAAATTAACTTTTATATATATATAGAAGGAGGTGTGTTTGCATCGGTTTTCAGTGCATGTCAATAATATTTTCGCTCTGGAATGTAAAAATAAATGTTTGAAGAATATTATTTTTAACAAGTTGGAATTCTAAACAAAAAAAAGTTTTGTATTTTAACTTGAGCAAACTCTTAAAAAATAACTGTGATTTCCTAAAGATAACAGAGAGAGAAGCTGTGGCCACTCCTGCTTCTCTATATTTTGCGTTTCATTTATATATTTAGTGAGTGATGTTATTGAATTAATTTGCCGGTCAGATGATTATTGACCAAATCGTGGTGAGATGACAACAGCTATTAAAGGCAGCAATTGCTGTGGATGTAGTTGGAGGATTCGACATTCCTATCCCGTTGCAGTTAACCTGACGAAGACCAGAGGAATAATTAACCGAAACGTCACGAAAAACAAAACAGAAGATGAGGATAATCGTCGAAATAATTTTTTAAAAAAATCATACAATTTACCCATCTTCAAAAATAATTCCAAAACTAATTCAACAATACAACAATCGGTACAGATCCGACAATTGGAAAAACAATCGGATTTATAAGACCAAAAATCCAAACTTGATTGCTCTTTGGGGCCCGTTGTGCAGTGGATAGAGATGCGGAATGTCTCCAATTCTAGGTGAGCATTGTCTAGAGGTAGCGGTTTCGATCCCACCCAAAGCCGGTCAGAGGATTAGTTGACGTGGTTAGATGACAACAACAATTGCTGTGGATGTAGTTGGAGGATTCGACATTCTTAGAATAATTGGCTGAAATGTCGTGAAAAATAACAACTAGAAGATGAGAATGATAGTCCAAATAATTAAATAAAAAATTATCCGTGAGTGATGTTTATGCTTTTTGTTTCGGGCGTTCATTATGTGGAGATTATTAATCCTTTATTCCTGATTGTTCCATCGCCAATCTATTCATCACATTAGCTCTTATCATCGCGTAGCGTTTTTATCCTTGATAAGTGGTGATTGATTATTAATAATAAAAAAACCTCTCTGTAAAATCAATAAACGCAATCACTAGGTGAATCGACAAGTTAGTCACGAATGCTGGCGCCCATATTGAATTCTAAATAAAATGTCATTCTATATGTTTTTTTTGTCATCTTCACGTCCTGTAAGAATCATATTGCAGTCATAAATTGTTAACACTTTATCATAACTATTTATTTGCCAATTACTACAAATTATTTCAAGACTTTGTGCTTTTTTTTTTCGTCTTAATTAATTTTATAATTAATTTCAAATCTAATTTTTTTTTCTAATTTTGTTAACTATTTTCTGAAAAAATTGATGCATTTTTCAAACTTTGATAAAAATGGATTTGGTTTGATAAAAAGTGGCCCAAATTTACGTTGTAAAATTTTACTTTAGAAATTAATATTTAACAATGTCATAACATTTTATGAAAATACATCTGAACTATTTTGGAACTGTTGGACAAATAATTACAAATAATAACTATTATTATGTTTTAATATGGCCATTATTATGTTTATATATAACCACTACTATATTAAAATATGACCACTTTTATGTTACATTATAACCATAATTATATTTAAATACAATCACTATTATATTTACATATGACCATTTTTATATTTGATTATGATCACTGTTATGTTTATGTATGATAACTATTATATTTAAATATGACCACTGTTTATATACGACTAATATTATATTTAAATATAACAACTATTATGTCTAAATATGACCACTTTCATATTTAAAAATAACAAGTATTATATTTTTATATGACCACTATCATGTTTTAATATGACGACTATTTTATTTAAATATGACTACTATTATATTTTAATATGACCATTTTATATTTAAATATGACCACTATTATGTTTAAATATGACCACTATTATATTTAAATATAACAACTATTATATTTTAATATGACCACTATTATGTTTAAATATGACCACTATTATATTTAAATATAACAACTATTATATTTTAATATGACCACTATTATATTTAAATATGACCACTATTATGTTTAAATATGACCACTATTATATTTAAATATAATAACTATTATATTTTAATATGACCACTATCCTGTTTAAATATGACAACTATTTTATTTAGATATGACAACTGTTATATTGAAATATTATGTTAAATATGACCACTATTGTATTCAAATAAAACCACTAATATATTTTAATATAACCACTGTCATATTTAAATATGACTACTGTTATATTTAAATATGACCAATATTATGTTTAAATATGACCATTGTTATATTTAATTATAAAGGCTATACATTTAAATATGAGCCCTCCTACTTGTTAATATGACCACTGTTATATGTAAATACTAGCCAAGTGTTTGGAGATATGTGCTGAGCAAAAAAAAAAAAAAAATGTGGTAGTAGGCAGACAGGCTTGAACCCGTACCGCGAAGGAGTAAAAGAACGTGAAAAAATAAAAAACAAAAACATGTGACATCTTTGTTGTGGCCCCTATCGTCAAACTGGAACTGATGTAGGTTTAATTAAGGCTAATCAAGATGGGATGACTTTCGAAAAAAGCGACCCCTCCCTGTAGAAACGTGCCCAGTTAAGGGTGAAGGAATTAATGTTTTTGCTGAATTATTCTATATTTGTCGTCCGAAGGGAAACAAACTTTAAAACGATATTGATCCCCTGAAAATCCGTCGCCTCTGTCGAAAGTTTTTGTCGAAAGCAGACAAACATACATACATACATACATACATGATGATTGCAACGTCTTGTCAGACGAGTGTCACTCCCTTAGACACTTAAAGTCCATCAGCCCAAAAATGACTTCCATCGCCACGGGACCATTTTTATAGACAAATGCCTGAGGGAGTATCTATACACGGATGATGTTACAGAGTCTTAGCTTTGTACGACAGCTAAGTCTCTCTCTCGGTTCAAAATGTTGAGATCCAGCAACAAGCAAGAGCAAGATAGCCAGCAACAAGTTAAACTGCAGACCAGTTTAATGCGGATACTGGTCTCCCACTTTATGGTTTTTTAAATCAGAGATTTGCTTCTCCTAGAAAGGTTGCCTTCACCACGGCTTACGGGAGCCCTCTCCACCCCAACACACACATACAAACAGACAAATACACACGGTGTTAGTTGGCCGTTTAGCCCGAAAAAGGGTTCATCCGCCCTTTGAAAGGTCTTGTTTTTAATCCTTCAGGGAGATTAGCCACTCTCCTCCCTAAACAAGTCTATATATGGGGGACCCAGTTTAGTCACATACATACATACACACATACAAAAATTCCACAGCCAACCAACGTCGCAGCCCACAAGAGCTATGACAGTCAACGAACCGGAAATCCAAGACTCAAGTTTCGCCCTCATTTGGGCTCATCAGTTAGACACATCCGAACTCAGAATTCGAAATCCGAGTACATACATACATACATACATACATTTAAACAAACATGTAAGATTTATATTATAGATGGCATCCTTTATTGTTTAATAATTACTACTGTCATTTTTTAAAATGATCTCTATTAATTTTTAATGTGACTACTCTGTCTTTTTAATATGACTTCTTTAATATTTTAAATATATTTACTGTTAAATTCTAATATCACAGTTTTTACACTTTTAATATGAACAGTTTTACTTTTTCCACAATTAAATATGAACACGGTATTAATTAAGCATGACACCTCTTATTTTTAAATATTGTGAACATTCAGTATGCGGAATGATTCGTAGGTTGTATATTTGTAGTGCATCCAAATAGATATGCTGCATGTAATGTGTGCCCACCTACTTCTCAAAGGAGGGTATGAGCTTAAAATTTTTTTTAAATATCTCAAACTTTATATTGAACACCCAAAATTTTATTTCTTTTTTATAAAAAGCAAGGGTTTTCTTAAACAGGGATTCATGCTGATGGATGAAAACTCTGAAAAAAATGTTCATAAATTGTCTGCTGATAAGTCTTATTAAGTGGACATTGGCTAGCTTTATCTTGTGGTTGTCCTGTGTGATCGAATGACTGATATATGCTAAAAATACTCTGATGTTTAGGATTTCCGGCCGAACATACATATATTCCAGGAGATAGGCAGGGAAAGTGCGTTAGATTTGATCCTCTTGACATTACATAAATAGTTTGATTTTTGTGGAATTTGACGGTTGGTTGAATCTTTGTGCCTCTCAGATAAATATAGGCTCTAAACTATGGGATTTTTGTTTCAGTTTGGTAGGGCTGAAATACCTTATTTTACGCATCGTATTCAAAGGAAAACACAATTAACATTATAACAAATAAACATGTTATTTGTTTTAAACTGGAATTGTGGTTTCCTTTCAAGCGAGAATTCCTCGGTTGTAGAACTGACTGAAGCCACCCAATTGACACTGCAATCGATGTTGGAATTGACCAACTTTAGATTGCAACAACAAACAATCAATTAGGAACTTTTCAGAGCACACTCACAACATGACCAGTTTTACATTTATATGTGACAATTGTTATTTGTAAATGTGACTATTTTTTCATTTATATGTGACAATTGTTATTTGTAAATGTGACTATTTTTACATTTATATGTGACAATTGTTATTTTTAAATGTGACTATTTTTTCATTTATATGTGACAATTGTTATTTGTAAATGTGACTATTTTTTCATTTATATGTAACAATTGTTATTTTTAAATGTGACTATTTTTACATTTATATATGACAATTGGTATTTATCAATATGACTATTTTTACATTTATATATGACAATTGGTATTTTTAATATGACTATTTTTACATTTATATATGACAATTGTTATTTGTAAATGTGACTATTTTTCTTATATATGTGACAATTGTTATTTGTAAATGTGACTATTTTTCATTTATATGTGACAATTGGTATTTTTAAATGTGACTATTTTTATATTTATATGTGACAATTGTTATTTCTTAATATGACTATTTTATCATTTATATGTGACAATTGTTATTTTTAAATATGATTATTTTCACATTAAAATATGATAATTGTTATTTTTAAACGTGACTATTTTCACATTAAAGTGAGACAATTGTAATTTTTAAATGTGACTATTTTTACATTTATATGTGAAAATTGTTAATTTGAAATATGATTATTTTCACATTTAAATATGACAATTGTTATTTTTAAATGTGACTATTTTCACATTAAAGTGAGACAATTGTTATTTTTAAATGTGATTATTTTCACATTTAAATATGATAATTGTTATTTTTAAATGTGACTATTTTTACATTAAAGTGAGACAATTGTAATTTTAAATGTGATTATTTTCACATTTAAATATGATAATTGTTATTTTTAAATGTGACTATTTTCACATTAAAGTGAGACAATTGTTATTTTTAAATGTGATTATTTTAACATTTAAATATGATAATTGTTATTTTTAAATGTGACTATTTTCACATTAAAGTGAGACAATTGTTATTTTTAAATGTGATTATTTTAACATTTAAATATGACAATTGTTATTTTTAAATGTGACTATTTTCACATTAAAGTGAGAGAATTGTTATTTTTAAATGTGACTATTTTCACATTAAAGTGAGACAATTGTTATTTTCAAATGTGATTATTTTTGCATTTATGTGTGACAATTGTTATATCTAAATGTGACTATTTTTACATTTCGATCTGACCAGTGTTATTTTAAATATAAACACAATTACTTTTGAATTATATTTAATACTTTTGTTACACAGACACATCATAGTATGGATAAGTGCTTAGAATATCTTCACATATTCAGATGTGACCTATAACATTTCGTTAATTAATACAGACAGAAAACTGATATTTTTGTGCTAAGTAAAGCCCTGGTTGATTTAATAAATATCCGAAATCCTTAGTCCTGGTCATAAAATTGGTAAAATCATATTAATAAAACTTTATTTTTGCCAATAAATAAAACATGACTTATTATATCGATCTTAATTATTTTTCCATCATATATACGTATTATTAAATTTAAAATCTTCTATCAATTTCAATCACCAATTAATTTTCTTTATTATATCCTATATCAAAACAATTATTGATAACAGCCAGTAATAACTTACAATCTCCATGGAGATGTAATGTTTTATCAGGAGACTCTTATTTCATCATGATAAAAATATAGTTAGCTGGCGCCAAAATCATGTCTGGAATTGTAAAAATAAAGTGCGACCCTCTTTCCGCACAGAAGAGAAAGTGGATGGCAGTCCTGTACAACAATTCTGACAAGAAAGGATCCGTTCAATTTTTAATCTACGAGGATTAAAAACATCAACAAAACAAAGACGCTTTTCTCAATGAAGACGTTTTGGGAACAAAATTAATGTATACATATTGCAAAAGCATTAAATAAGACTTTTTTGGAACAAAATTAATGAATACATATTGCAAAAGCCTTAAATAAGACTTTTTTGGAACAAAATTAA
This sequence comes from Euprymna scolopes, assembly GCF_053919585.1. NCBI lineage: Eukaryota > Metazoa > Mollusca > Cephalopoda > Sepiida > Sepiolidae > Euprymna > Euprymna scolopes. Next base: position 160,582,330 of record NC_136485.1, on the reverse strand, counting down.
TGTATACATATTGCAAAAGCCTTAAATAAGACTTTTTTGGAACAAAATTAATGAATACATATTGCAAAAGCCTTAAATAAGACTTTTTTGGAACAAAATTAATGTATACATATTGCAAAAGCCTTAAATAAGACTTTTTTGGAACAAAATTAATGTATACATATTGCAAAAGCATTAAATAAGACTTTTTTGGAACAAAATTAATGTATACATATTGCAAAAGCATTAAATAACATAGACATTTGTTGTTAAACGTTTTCATGTCTTTTTTACATTACATTTTTTATCAAGGCCGGAAGCCACTCTAAGATAAGGGTTAAGCGTTGGGCAGACGATGAGCAAGGGTCAGTTATAACGGAAATTAGGTAGGGCTAAATTATCTAAGAACATAATTCAATAGGAATTTATTCACATTGAATTTGAAGACGACAACATTATAGTAATTGTCTGTATTTTTGAGATGAGGTGTGTTCATTGATTGAGATTGTCGGACTGACTTCCTCATCTTGGTTGTTATTGTCACAACGTTTCCGCCGTTTTGCCCTCCGGACTTCGTCAGGTGTTTTGTATCGAACTGGGGAACCGTTTGTTAGGAGTCTCGAACCCAACCCTTTATTATTAGAGACTCCTAAAAAACGGTTCCCCAGTTCGATACAAAACACCTGACGAAGGCCGGAGGGCAAAACGGCCGAAACGTTGTGACAATAACAACCAAGATGAGGAAGTCAGTCCGACAATCTCAATCAATGACAACATTATAGTCAGCCCGGAAGCAGACCTACGATATTGCATTCCATAGACAGACATAAGGAAGAAACTCTGCTCATGGAATTTCTATTTAGTTTTAGGCATAGGTAGAGAGTGCGGTAAGTTGCTGGCAGTTATTGCAGCTAACCATGTATTTGTTGTGAACGTTTTATTGGGAGAGGCCATAAATTGAAACTGTTCAGCAGATACCATAAAAGTAATGATAGGCTTTCAATGTCTCTCCTATGAGAAAGAGAAAGCTGAGGCGAAACGGTTATTGCACACTAAAGTCCACAGATGCTTTTGCCCCCTGTCAAGGCAGCTAAATATGCTTTTTGGAGCTTCACCCTAGATGTGCGAACATCTTAGGGCGTGTCTGACTCTTGTACAGGTAGCAGATACTTTCTAAAGCGGTAGAACGACGCCACCATTTTCCTAACGATTTAAGCAATGGATTTGATGCAGGTCTTCCACTTAAGCTCAGGAATCAATCCTAGAAATTTGTCAAAGCAGAGTGTTTCAAGGCAAAGCGTGGATCTTGAAATTCACATTTATTTGTTTCAATACGTTTTATAGTTTGCTGTATTTTTCGTTGTACCTCTCTATAAAGTCCACTTCATTTCAATACCAAAGAGACAACCACTGGGACATAACTAAGTAATAATAAATATTAAGAACACTCATGGTCGTACAGCAAAAATATTAAAATATTATCTCATCTGATAACTGGTAATACTCAATAAAGCTCAAAAAAAAAATAGCTTTCATCGTGAAAGGAGAAAAAAAGGGCCAGAACAATTTCTTACCAACTTTTCTTGACTCTCAATTCCGTGCACTAACTCTCACTGGTATAATTAACACAAAAGGTTTTTCGGTTCCATGATTCACTCGCTTATTCACCCAAGCAACACTTTTCTTCATCTTCTTCTTCCTCTTAAATTTCCATATATATTATTTTTGTATCAGAAGGATTCCAGGTTTGAGGGATAGTGATTCTCTACAGTGGGCACACAATAACACTAGGCACTTATTAATATGACTCTTTACAATGTTACCATGCAGCAGTAAAAAGCAATTTAAGAAAAGTAGAAAAATGCTTGCAAATGGTTTTAATGTGCCAGGCATGATTAACCAGAACCTAAGTAAAGTGAACTAATTATGACTTAATTTATTGCCACCGTAAAATGGTCCTACCTTACATGGTATGCAAAACCCAAATTTTATTAGGAACAAGTGCATGCTAAATCAAAAGTATTTATATGCGATTCATAAAAAATGGACCTCATATAAATTGTCGCAAGCATTTTATCACTCTAAAATCATTGAGCAACAGAGATTAGTATAGAAAACGATTTTATTGAAGAAAAGTATACTATGCATCGAACTTCCAGTACCAAGCACACTGTTCCCAGAATCAGTATAGAAAATATGGTTGTAGAAAATTATCCCACATGATGAAGTATTAATTGTTAACTTATTATTCCTGGGGACAATATTGAAGATGGCATGGTTTGAGTTTACTATTTCAGAAGAATCTATATTAAAACACCTTGTTGCATTGGGTACTGTGCAAACAAAGTTCAAGTGGTGAACACATTTGTTTCTATCAACAAAACAATCTTCTCCAATGTTTTTCTTTCTTTATTTTTTACTTTATTCATCCGTTCAATGTTGTACATCGATACTGATCACATTATTCCAATATAAAAAACAAAACTAGCAACCTCTGGGACATAAGTAAGACATAATTGACATTAAGAGCCCTCACAACCCTATGATAAAAATGTCCATTGGTAAGACTCAACAAAGCTACAGAAGTGGGCAATATCAATTAGTAAAATGTAATTTCACTAAAGTAGAAAAAAAATCCCAAAATTGTCTTTGATTAAGTACATAACTCTGTCACTCAAAATTTGCGATTTTATGAATGATCTTTATGTTGCAGTTCAATTTCTACTTTCTTTCGAAAGTAAATATAAAAAAGTCACTACAGAGTGGAATGATAAATTTGTCACCCGAAAGGAAACAACACTTATTCATTTTAAAACTTTTATGGAAGAAAAATCAATTCAGTTGACTTTATTACGTAGTAGAGCTAGCATATATTCAATGTAGCTTCCTTCAGTCTCAAACATCGCTTCGATACAGGCCCAGAACTGGGAGCATGCCTTTTCCGCAAGTATCAGCAGATGCTCGGCGACTACTCAGTGGATGGCAGCGATCAAACTGGCTTTGGTGTTGTGGGAGGTCATGTTGGTGATGTTCTCGATATATGACCAAACGAAGTAATTCAGCGGGTTCAGATCGAGGGAGGAATAGAGCCAGTGAAAGAATGGTACAAAGTCGCAGCACTTCTTCCAAAGCTAAACCTGAGTCTCTGTGGACTTTTGGGCCGGTGCCGAGTCCTGCTGCTACACCTAGGGTCTGCCAGTGGCCATCTGATTGCACCAGGGCATCACCACACTCTGCAGCACATCCCGGTACACTTTGGTGTTGATTTTCAACTCGACTTCATAGATGTGAGGTGGCATGATGTGGCCCTCACTTGAAACCACACCAAAGACCATAACTGTGGCCAGAACTTTGTTTTCATCACCCTGGGCACGTCCCTGTTATTCATGAAAATCCAGCCATGCATTTTGAGGATTTTGGCAATAGTCCTTTTTGTTATAATTTGGATCAGTAGAGAGCACGAGTTGTACAGTGGTGCATCTCCGATCCACTTCTTTGAACATTGTGTCACATTAAGACATGGTAGAAGGCTCCTATTACTCCTGGAATGTGTACACAATTTGTCAACTACATTGTCTGCAACAAAAAAAAAACGTTTTTTTTTTTCGAACAGAAATGAGCGACAATTTTATCGTTCCTCCCTTTATATTTTTTCCCAGTTAATTCTCTTTATTATTGCTGTATACGTCAATGTGGATGCAATCTATATAATAAAATCTATATAATAAAATCTATATAATAAAATTGAACATTCGTGCATCTGGCAAAATTCGCGGTTTGAAGAACATAAAAAGGAGAGGAGAGAAAAAAAAAATAAAGATAAAAGAGGGAAAAAAATAAAGATAAAAGAGGGAAAAAATAAAGATAAAAAAAAGAAAAAAAAATAAAGATAAAAGAGGAAAAAAAATAAAGATAAAAGAGGGGAAAAAATAAAGAAAAAAATAAAAGATAAAAAAGTAACTTCTACTACTTCTTTTAACGTTTTATTCCGGTCAGCAATCCAGAATGCAGTTTTTAAGCAACCGGCTGTTGTTCTTGTTGTTGAACTTTATCTATTCATTTTGTATGAATTTAATAATTATTCTTGGCATTCGTTTCTCCCATATCGTTCTAGTTAGAATTCTTTCTGTAAAGCCATCGGGTAGTTAGATTAAGGGGCCATGTAAAGACTGACAACAGCCCTAAGTGTAAGTGTTCCTGTGGAGTGAATTGGATTCGAACTATGCACACCCAGGTTCTCAGCAGATGTCGTTAACTATTTAGCCAACGTCACCTCTCTGCTGCTACTGCTTCTGTTTCGAATATTCATGAGAGAGATGGGGTGTGAGAGAGAAAGAAAGAGATAGACAGAGAGATAGATAGAGAGAGAAAGAGAGAGAGAGAGAGCTTAAATCTTTAAATTACAAATAAAACTAAAAAATCAAAGAAAGAAAACACCTGATGAATCAAATCAAAATTATAATGATGAAAATATTTACTGTGTATTTTATTATGTTTGTTCTTATACTTATTATTATGTTTGTTATTACTTGGCCCTCACTCGTAATTCTCACGTAAGTCAATAGTTACATTTTCTCTTTGCTAAAAAAACGGATGGTCCTCTCTAGAGTCGGGGTGACCACGAGTTCCCCTATATTTCCAGTATTCGTTTCTTTCTTTTTACTATTGTAACTCACTTAGTGTTCTCCGACCAGGCGTTTATCATCATGTTTGTGTTGATAATTGCTCATATTGTCACGTATTATTAATGGCTATGTAATTCGCTACCGGCACGAAAGCTACCAGCCAAGTTAATGTAAATTTGATTGAACTAAAATATCCTACTTAGAATACGAAAGTGAATTACAATTTGTCTTTTTAATAACATGCATCAATATTTATTTAGTTAGTTGCAGACTGTTATCCCCATCTTCATAGTTTGTCGTTTCATCATGTTTCACGTTGGATTGATAAGGCCAACAAAAATCCAATACTGATCGCCTTTGGTGCCCGGGGCGCATTGGATAGAGACATTGAATCTCTACGGTTTCAGGTGAGCATTGTCTGAAGATAGCGGTTTCAATCCTACCCAATGCAGACAAGAGGATGAGTTGGCCAACACGTGATGCGACAACAACAACTATGGAAGGCAGTAATTATTGAGCATACAATTAAGAGACTTAGCATTCCTATCTTGTTGTGGTTAACCATCTGAAAAAGGCAAGAGAAATAGTTGGCCGAAATGTGACGAGACAACAAAAACTATAAAGATGAAGATAACAGTCCGCAAATAAATAAATAAATATACACGTTACTCATCTCAAAGGATTCCCCACCCCCAAAATCATAATAATATATAGCATACATCAATACTAAAGAAAGTGAAATGGCTATTCGGAATCTTGATGTTTTATGATGAAAGTAATTTGAGTCTGATATTCTCACTGACATTTTAATATAGATATAAATAATATGTGCTTACTAAAGCACTATCTGTATTTGGTTTGGTTATTAAACACCATAAAAAACCTTTTAAGGTTATTTAATATAGAAAACGAAACGCCTGTTACGCATAGATTTTTACAACCACACTTGCTTCAAGAAACAAAGAAAAATAGTCGTACAAAAAGGTTTATGACCACATTAACTGGAAAGTAGAAACAGTGAAAATAGGAAAAGAGTTGCTAACGAAATTGGTTTTAGCATTTCGTGTCAAGGTAATTGAAATGGACAAATGTTCGTCAAAGTCTGAAATTGTATATAGTGTACTCATCTGTGTATTGATTCAGGACAGCTTTTTAATGGAGACAATGAGACACCCTACAGTTATAGATACCATCCGCTTCTCTCAGCGTCCATCGTGATTCTCATGCTTGTGCTTAAAAAGTTTACGTTTAAACCCTGGTTGTATCCTTCTCTATTGCGATTAACTTTTTAACTAAAGGGGAATATCTATGTATCTATAAAAATGAAAGTGCCTATCTGTCTGTGCCTGTCTGTATACATTTACCTACACAATAACTCTGTCAATTTTCAGTCTGTAGACTCGAAATTTGATATACATAATACTGAGATTTGGGAAAATCTTTGTAATCTGTTTTCGGACAGAAATTTGGCTGTTAAGGGGGCAAAGTTCAACGATGTGACCTTTGAGAACTCTACCAAACTCCTCCGACAATTTGGGTCTAAACACTTGAAATTTTAGATATAGGTTCTTTAGACATGGATCTAACTTAATAACTTGATTTGAGCCTAAAATAATAAATGTTAAGGGGTCAAAATAGGGGTCAAAGTTTTAAAAATATTTGACCTCTGCGGTCTCTACCAAATTACTCAGACAATTTCTGGTCTAAACATTTGAAATTTTCCATAAAGGGTATTCAGAGATAGGGCAAGATTTTTAATCGGTTTGAATCGAAAATTTGAGCTACCAATATATAAATGCGTAAAACTTTCGACAGATGCGACGGATTTTCACAAGATCAGTATCGTTTTGAAGCTCGACCCTCAGACGAGAAATACCGAAAAATTGGCTAAAAACATTAATTTCTTCACCCTCAACTGGGCACTTTTCTACAGGGAGGGGTCGCTTTTTTCGCCGATATTTTCGAAAGTCATCCCCTCTTTTCGATTGTCTAGCCTTAATTTAATCCTACGTCACTTTCGGTTTGCTGGTGGTCGTAACAGCAAAGACGTCACATTTTTCCCCGTTCTTTTCCTCCTTCGCGGTACCACTTTTTTTTTTCTCAACACACACCTCCAAACACCCGGGCAACGCTGGGCACCCATGCTAGTTCTATATATTTCTATTATTATAAACAGTTTATTGTAAGGATCAATCTAACATAAGTAGCTAATTTTTCAATAGGTGGAATTAAATTGTGGGTTAATACTCTTCTAAAATGTATTAGCGTTGTATATATATAATTTTTTTACAAAGGAGTTACTTACTTATCAAGGCCCAGGGGTTATTTAAGGATAAGGATTAAAGAGTGCACAGTTGTCAATGGGACAATATCGTAGTAAGCGTTAGTAGTGGAAAGTTGGTAAATTGGATTACTTAAGGTGAACAGCTTAAAGAACTTGTTTACATTGGACTTGAAGACGACCATATCGTTATCAGCTGGAAAGTAGGCAAACGGAAGAGAGTTCCACAAGTATGCAGTTCAAAGAAAGAACCTTTGTTCATGGAATCTATGTTTAGAGCTTTGTTCATGAAATCTATGTGTATATATAACAAATAAATAACAAAAGTCTATCTTCAAGATTTCAAGATGTTGACCATCTTACAATTTATTCCTTTTAGTACTTTAACAAGCACAATTCTTGACAGCACCTGTTTCGTGGCGCAAAATCATTCATTTGATTATTATATCAATCAATAAATCTATTCTGTTCTGTTATATGCTCTGTAATTACATGGAGCTTCATAAATTAAAGGATTGAAATAAATAAAAGGTGAAATATAATTGAAAAAATATATATTTCCATATATATATATATATATATATATATATATATATATGGAGAGGGAGTGACAAAGAGAGAGAAAGTAAGTGGGAGAGAAGGGGAAAGAGAGAGACAGAGACAGGGGGTGAATAGGATATAAACGAAATTGATCCATGAATATTTACATATTTTTCAAGAATTGAAAAAAATAACAACTTAAATTTATATACGATCATTTCAGAGACGATATAAAGTGTATTAATGTACAATATTATCATATGCACAAGGGGTGAGGAGACATTAATTTAACCCTTAAATAAAAGCATCATAACCAATTTATTCATGCATCAAATCAATGGGTAACACATTTTTGATTAGGACCATATTGTGAATTGAACTATGAATGTTATACAGGGTGGGACGATAAAATTGTCACTTTAAAGAAAACAACACTACAACTTTACTTTTAAACTTTTAATGAAAAAAATCAATTCAGGTAACTTGATTATTTAATAGAGCTGACATCTATCTATTCAATGTAGCCGCATTCAGTCTAAATCACCGCTTTGATACGGATCTGGAACTGGGAACATACCTTTTCCACAAGCGCCAGCGGGAGCTTGGTGAATACTCAGTGGATGGCAGCAATCACGCTGACTTTGGTGTTGTGAGAGGTCATGTTGGTGATGTTCTCGATATATGACGAAATAAACTAGTTCAGCAGGATCAGGTCGAGGGAGGAGGGGAGCCAGTGAGAAAAGGGTACAAAGTTGTAGCACTCCTTCTGAAGCCAAGCCTGAGTCTCTTTAAACTTTTGGGCCAGGGTCTGCCAGCAGCCACCGGATTGTACCAGGGGATCACCACACTCTTCAGTACATCCAGGTACATTTTGGTGTTGACTTTCAAGCAGACTTCAAAGATGTGAGGAGGCAGGATGTGGCCCTCACTTGAAACCACACCAAATATCATAAACCGTGGCCGAAACTTTGTTTTCATCACTCTGAGCACGTCCCTGTTATTCATGGCAATCAAGCCATGCATTGGTCCTGTTGTAATAATTCGGATCAATAGAGAGCGTGCGTTGTACAATGGTGCATCTCTGATCTCGCTTGTTGAACACTGTCACTTTCAGACATGATGGAAGGCATTTATTACTCTTGGGATTTATACACGACTGGCCAACAAATAGATGGTCTGCAACAAAAAAAAAATGATTTTCATCAAACGGAAATGGAATCGGCTTTTTAGGGCGACATTTTTATCATTCCACCCTGTAGTTAGCCTAGAAAAGTCTCTTATATATGCAGACACACTTATGTATCTTGATGTCATTTTAGCAGATTTGTTTTAGATTCATCTCTTCTGCTTGATGCTTGTTATGGCTCATCTTATTGGATGGACATTCTTATCGTAGATTGTTTTGTCCTATTATTTTCTATCTGTTTTTACTGTTCACGAATAAAGTAGACATACATAACCTTAATCATTTCTTCTCTCTCCCACTACCGCAGCGTACAACTGTCCTTAACGATTGCAATAAGTACATAGTCATCTTTTTGTCCGTTTTAGTCTACTCTCCGTCTCATGTTTGTCCTAAGCTATTTATTTATATACTAAAGATACGGCTACCTATGGGAACAACGGAAATACTCCCTTCCTCCTCCCCTCGAATATTGTTGACTGACCTGACTAACACCAACCGACAGCCAATTCTCTCATTAAAAAAAGAAAATATTGAGTCTGAGATGAGGTGATCTTATACTAATATAACACGTCCTTAGTCATTGTTCGATAGGGTAAAAGATAAGCCAGAAAGAAACAATGTATTTAAATTGATCGTCTGCTTTATAGGAAAGTTAAAACCGTATGCCTCCAAGCTAGACAATTATGGTGATGGGAATAATAATAATAATAATAATAATAATAATAATAATAATAAACAAGTAAGATAGATAAAAAAAGCACACTGATTGGGAGTTTGTTCGATCTAGTTCTCTAAGAGAAATGCCTGGAGACAGCCTTTTACTGTAACTAGTTAAGATGTTTTTAATGTTCTGTTGAACTTTTTTGTGTCTCAATTGCTTTGAATCAGTTCCTACCGTTCATTCAATCATTATCATTCCAATCTTTGTTCTTTCGCTGTCAGTCCTCTTCCTAATTTGTTTCTTTCTCTGTTGCTGCCAGAGTTTGGTAATGTTATCAAAGGAAAAAATAAAACAAGGTTTTAATCTATTTACTTTTTTTTCTCCCCCTAAATCTATTATATTTTACACACATGTTTGGAATATATATATATATATATATATATATATAGTAATTTATAAAATATATATGGCGATTAAGCTACACTGAATATTCTGCGTTTCATCCAACTATAGGATTCGTCAGGCGAATCCTATAGTTGGATGAGACGCAGAATATTCAGTGTAGCTTAATCGCCATATATATTTTATAAATTACTAACTAGCTCTACCTACGTATTGAGCACTTTTGAAGTAAATACTTAAAGTTTACGCATAAATCTATACTTTCGTATAGTAAATTTATGTGAATAAATGAAATAGTTATATTATATATATATATATATATATATATATATATATATATATATATATGGCTGGTAACAAAGTTATAATGTAAAACTAGAGGCCAGCTTAGCTTTAACTTTTAGCCTTTTCTACTTGAAATATTAATAAGATGCTTACTTTATGCTTTTTTTACATTCGGGATTTACGTTTAGCTTGGAAGTGTAAAGGTTTCAATCAAAAATAAAATCATAATAAAAGGGTTTTTTTTTATTTACAATTTTTCTTTTGCATAAGGTGTGGGGCAGAAAGTGTATTTGCGTCGAAAGTAAGTTCTGTTCAAAGATATTTTCACTTTCTCAACTTCTTTCATGCTTCCATTTCATTTAATTAGCGGACTAAATCATTTACCTTCTAAACCACATCATAATTTATCTCAGTCTATAAGGATTTCTCCTTCACCAGAACCAATGGATTCAGGTTTGATTAAAATATGTCTTCATAAACATTCCTTATTCATTAATTCCCTTTACAAGGGGAGGTGGGGGGCATGCACATGCTTGGAATATCTATATATAAATATATGGTTGGTAGCAAAGCATCATTCAAAACTAGAGGCTTGCTAAGCTTTAACTTTTAGCCTTTTTATTTGAAGTATAAATGGGCATGATATAGTGATGGGACGATTCCAATATTTTTCCCGATTCCGATACACTTATCGATTCCGTACCAAATTACCGATTCAAATACCATTATGGATTCCGATTCTGATTCTTTTATAAATCTTTAAATATTTAACTATAAAAGTGTTATTTTGTCCCGATTATCGTAAAAACAGATCTTAAATGTGCTTATACTTTCTCAAACGTAAAATAAAACGCATTTGTGAGGGGGTTATCAAGAGATTTTAGTCTTACTGGAAGTTTGAATCAATAAATATTTATTATTTTATTATTACTACAAGAAGTGGAAGATGTTTCTTAAACCAAAATTAAACAAAAACGATTTAGGAATCGGTTTTGGCATCGGAAAATATGCTCAAATTTTTCTGATTGCGATACCAATTCTAATACCTCAACTGATTTTTCCGATTTCCGGTTCCGATTCCGATTAAGCATCCCAACACTAGCATAATATAACATCGCTTTTAATGGTAACAATATATTTGAAATAAAGTATTTTTAATTTACCTTACATTTAACTCCCACTCTTTTGAAAAGCCGCTGCCATCATCATCATCATCATCGTCATCGTCATCGTCATCGTCATCATCATCATCATCAACATCATCATCCGTATAATATCCGTTTTCCATACTAGCAGGTGTTGAACAGCTTTTAGAAAGTGCGTTCAAAACTAATATATCTCAGACTAGGTCTTTATTTATCCATCATTCTCTTGAGTTTATTCTTATCATTGTCTCTCATATTTTTCTTGACCCTGTGCCACCGTAACTGTTCAACATCAGGTGATATAAATTTCAAATCTTATCAAAGGCATACACTGTTGTTTAAAAGCTGACAATTTTGTCAAAATTGTATAATATTTAGATTATTGCAGTAAAAAATATCGCACATATATATATTTTTTTAAGATTAGCATTCTGGTTGGTGTCAAGAATCATAGATTACATTTAGCAACATCAACCTGAGAATCGAACCCTTACCCTACTCTCTAGCTATTGCACGTATATATCACATATACTTGTATATACACAAACGATCATATTTACAAAACTGAAGGATGTAAATAGACAGGCTTATTATCATGAACAATGAAGACAGATGCTAGAAAGTATTGATGGACATAAGCAGATAATATTAATATTTTCCCTTGCTACATGAATTGGACAATCACTCAAGTAATAAGGTTAGCATTAATTTAGTCTTTTTTTTTTTACACAGGAATCACCACTTATCAAGGCCCAGAGGCCACTCAAGGATAAGGGTTAATGGGTATACTTTAGTCAATGTGATTATTCATATTAACCTACAATGTAGTTCCTCTGAATCTTTAATTCTTTTGATTCTTTAGGCAGCATCGTACTTTAACGATGATACATAAAAGATATATTTGAAGCATGAAAATCTCAGTTAGTATAAAATATCAATGTTTTAAAAATTTTTCTGTGGCTTTGTACGGTTCTGGGTCCTAGACGCCAAGAAAAGAAGCAGAAAACTGTATGGATTATTTTTCCGATACGTCTATTCAACGTATTTTCTGTCAGCATACATATCTTATTATATTTCCCTTAGTCTGTCTGTCTGTTCGTCGGTCTGTTCCAATTTTTCTTGTGAATTAGTGTTCCGACCTGGCTGAATTTTGTATCGACCTTTGTTATGATAAGGTACAGCGAACTAATTATTATAGTATCCATTCGATGTTTAGATTAGAGATTAGTCACCACAATACCACATTTATTTTAAAAGTTTTCTCGGAAAATACTTGGCTTATTTGGCTGAAATTTGTATTGATCTTAGTTATTGTGAGATGAAGCGAGCTAAGTATTGTGAAATCTGTTCGATGCACAGTTAGGGATAAATAGGGATAAATATATATAGTATGTAATGCAAAAATGAGTACATATTTTACCATATTCAACCATCGATTTGCAATAAAGAACTCACTGTACGTCAATACGCTATACATTTTGCGCGTTTGTTACGGCTAAATAGTCTAGCACACACACACACATACATATATATATACATACATATATATATATATATATATATAGAGAGAGAGAGAGAGAGAGAGAGAGGGAGAGAGAGAGGGGGAGGGAAAGAAAAATAAAAAAATAAACAGGAACAAACCGAGTTATGTATTCATCAATGTTTCGTCCTTATTTCGAGAATCCATTCATCCAGAGGAAGTCTCGAAATAAAGACGAAACGTTGATGAACACTTAACTCGGTTTGTTCCTTTTTAATTCTCTATTTCGTCAGAATACTGTTTCCATTATTCTCGTTATATGTAAATAGGTATACCTGCTTTGTACAGTTTATCTGATGGATTCTCACAGCAACTGGTATTATTTCATTATCTAGAAGTCCAGGTCCAGGCCGTCCAGCATAATAACATTGACACACTGGTCCCCATTGGATAACCGTAGTTAAGCAATGTTGAACTTGGTCAGTACTAAATGGGTGACCATTTGTGATTTTCAGGTGCTACGTGTTATCTCTGCTTATCTGTGCATTGTTTCCAGTCATCCTGGACTTCTCCTTGCCACTGGACTCGAGCAATGCCGATTCAGGAGAGGTGTGATTGGAGATTGCGCAACATTTGCCTTGCAATTATATGCACAGACACTAAATAGAGGCATCGAGAAGTCCAGGTTTACATTGTAATAATTAAATGGTTTTTAAGCATAGCAAGTTTGAAGTTTGACAAAATATTTTGGTCCCATCATTCATTTAAAAATATGTTGTTGTTTTTTTCATTTTGGCAAAACAGAAATACAATGTTATCAATTTATAACAGCAGTACGCCTAAAACAATAAATTCTCAGTCTTGATTGAAGCACCACAATATCATAATGGCGCATTATTGCCCCACAGCAATTACATTATTTTTCCAAAAAAAACAAATATCTTCTAATATTACACCACTAACAACTTAAAACGATTTAATAATAATTTTAAATGAATTTCCTTCTTTTTTTTTTTTTCCTCTCATTCATTCAATTATTGGTGTAAAGAAATAGTCTGCTAAAGGAAACTAGACAGGAAGGACGTTGCTATTATCTCCCTTTCTGTGCACTCTCTAATTGGTGAAAGTGACTAATGGATCGATGCCTGGTCTGCTATATCCTTCAGCAGAAAAATAAGAAAAGCAAAATGAATAGGAAAACTGATTAATTGCTCAAAATAAAATTTCACAATAAAACAATTACTATTTAAAAAAAAAAAATTATTATTTAATTTATTTCATTTTTTTTATAAGGTTTCAATAAATTATTGGTTGTTCTTAAGATCAGTTGTACCCAAGTCGTTTAGTAACTGTTAATATATATGTTTTTGTATGAGCGGAAGTGTAGAAAATACAAAACGATGAAAATACATTTTTGTTTATTTTTCAGTTCTAACTGAAAAATAAACATAAAGATTCTAATTATCTAGTTTATTGTTGATATTTGATAGAAACTTAACGAGCGTACTTGTTATCACAACTTACTGACAAAGAAATAATAGAATTAAAATATAGTAATTAATGCACACAACTAAAAAGTATATACCATATTGAGCTCCCCCAAAAAGTATATACCATATTGAACTCCCCCCAAAAGTATATGCCATATTGAGCTCCCCCCAAAAGTATATACCATATTGAGCTCCCCCCAAAAGTATATACCATATTGAGCTCCCCCAAAAGTATATACCATATTGAGCTCCCCCCAAAAGTATATACCATATTGAGCTCCCCCAAAAGTATATACCATATTGAGCTCCCCCAAAAGTATATGTCATATTGAGCTCCCCCCAAAAGTACATACCATATTGAGCTCCCCCCAAAAGTATATACCATATTAAGCTCCTCCAAAAGTATATACCATATTGAGCTCCCCCCAAAAGTATATATCATATTGAGCTCCCCCCAAAAGTATATGCCATATTGAGCTACCCCCAAAAGTATATACCATATTAAGCTCCCAAAAAGGTATATACCATATTGAGCTCCCCCCAAAAGTATATACCATATTGAGCTCCCTCCAAAAGTATATACAATATTGAGCTCCCCCCAAAAGTATATACCATATTGAGCTCCCCCAAAGGTAAATACCATATTGAGCTCCCCCCAAAAGTATATACCATATTGAGCTCCCTCCAAAAGTATATACAATATTGAGCTCCCCCCAAAAGTATATACCATATTGAGCTCCCCCAAAGGTAAATACCATATTGAGCTCCTCCAAAAGTATATACCATATTGAGCTCCCCCCAAAAGTATATGCCATATTGAGCTCCCCCCAAAAGTATATACCATATTAAGCTCCCCCAAAAGTATATACCATATTGAGCTCCCCCCAAAAGTATATGCCATATTGAGCTCCCCCAAAAGTATATACCATATTGAGCTTCCTCCTAAAAGTATATGCCATATTGAGCTCCCCCCAAAAGTATATACCATATTAAGCTCCCCCAAAAGTATATACCATATTGAGCTCCCCCCAAAAGTATATACCATATTGAGCTCCCCCAAAGTATATACCATATTGAGCTTCCCCCCAAATTATATATCATATTGAGATCCCCCCAAAAGTATATACCATATTGAGCTCCCCCAAAAGTATATACCATATTGAGCTCCCCCCAAAAGTATATGACATATTGAGCTCCCCCCAAAAGTATATACCATATTGAGCTCCCCCCAAAAGTATATACCATATTGAGCTCCCCCAAAAGTGTATACCATATTGAGCTCCCCCAAAAGTATATACCATATTGAGCTCCCCCAAAAGTATATGACATATTGAGCTCCCCCCAAAAGTATATACCATATTGAGCTCCTCCAAAAGTATATACCATATTGAGCTCCCCCCAAAAGTATATGCCATATTGAGCTCCCCCCCAAAAGTATATGCCATATTGAGCTCCCCCCAAAAGTATATACCATATTAAGCTCCCCCAAAAGTATATACCATATTGAGCTCCCCCCAAAAGTATATACCATATTGAGCTCCCCCAAAAGTATATACCATATTGAGCTCCCCCCAAAAGTATATACCATATTGAGCTCCCCCAAAAGTATATGACATATTGAGCTCCCCCAAAAGTATATACCATATTGAGCTCCCCCAAAAGTATATACCATATTGAGCTCCCCCAAAAGTATATACCATATTGAGCTCCCCCAAAAGTATATGACATATTGAGCTCCCCCCAAAAGTATATACCATATTGAGCTCCCCCAAAAGTATATACCATATTGAGCTCCCCCCAAAAGTATATACCATATTGAGCTCCCCCCCAAAAGTATATACCATATTGAGCTCCCCCCAAAAGTATATACCACATTGAGCTCCCCCCAAAAGTATATACCATATTGAGCTCCTCCCAAAAGCATATACAATATTGAGCTCCCCTCCAAAGTATATACCATATTGAGCTCCCCCCAAAAGTATATACCACATTGAGCTCCCTCCAAAAGTATATATAATATTGAGCTCCTCCCAAAAGCATATATAATATTGAGCTCCCTCCAAAAGTATATATAATATTGAGCTCCCCCAAAAGTATATACAATATTGAGCTCCTCCCAAAAGCATATACAATATTGAGCTCCTCCCAAAAGTATATACAATATTAAGCTCCTCCCAAAAGCATATACAATATTGAGCTCCCCCCAAAAGTATATACAATATTGAGCTCCTCCCAAAAGCATATATAATATTGAGCTCTCCCATTTCGAAACAGTATGTTTTCTATAAAGATATGAGCATCTTGTTGTCCGGCGAGCAGATTTATTGGAGTGAAAAGATTACACCTGGAATGGAGACTTTGATTCTATATAGTAATAAGTGTTGACTTTATTTTATGTTGCAGAATTTTATTTTAACAAATGTCCATATTTACTTACCTCCCTACGAGGACAGAGTTAGATAGTCATAAACATTCCTTATTCATTAATTTCCTTTACACGGGGTGGGGGCATGCATATATGCAAAGCTTATCAGAAAATTTTCTCTGTAAACATTTCTTGTTTTTCATTATTTCTTATGCATAATTTAATGTGCTTTTTAACATTATTTGCTATTGCTGCAGACCTTAATTACCAATTCAGAAAACAAAATGATATTAGCTCAGTTTAGGATAATGCGCTCTATGATTATAGTTTAATTTATTTTTGAGGAGATGGCGTTCTTTCATCGAATCTGGTCTGGTTTTGTGTCATATTTTCACCGGGCAACACCGGTGCAAAACTCCTGCTGGTTTTATAACTATGCCGTGTAATACTACTACTATTACTATTGACCGAAGTTAATTCAATTTCTAACATTTCGATACCGAATATATATCTACCACATCCCTAATAGATCAGTAAGGAGTCTAACGTTTAATAACATTTACAAGTTTAATTCAGTTTATTAAATGTCACTAAGTACTCTATCCAAAAGCTATCTAACGTAAGATATTTTAGCACGGACCTTAACTCTAATGATATTACAGATAGATACTGCTTTAGAAATGTTACACACTTTGAAACGCTATTGAAGATTAAAGAGCATTATAAGAAGGACATCCTATATTTATCGACCAAAATATGAATAAATTAATAAATAACACGATTTAGATCCCCCCCTTAAAGCATCAATGAAGATTGAAATAATATTGCTATAGTTACGCTCTCATCTATATGCGCTATAATCACATTAATACACTGTTTTGTATTAGATCAAAGAGTTCAAGCGATATTGAGCTTGGCCAGTACTAGATTTGTGATCATTTTGGAATACTAAGCACTGTATATCATCTCCCTTAACCAGGATAAGCGTGTGGCTAGGGACAGTATGCGAATTTTATATTCTCTAGAAATGTTCTCTTTCAGTAAAAGTCGGATGCCCATCCAAGGCAAATATAACAGATATTATATAATGTATTAATATACATTTTCATATTCTACGATACATTCTTTAGGTTATTACAATAGAAAAATGCGAGCATGAAAAGTAATATGGTTAAGCTTAAACATGGAAAAGAAAATGAGAAAATATTCTATTAAAAATATAATAAATTTATTACTTAAAATATTGCAGCATTAAGAATTGATTATATATGTTTAATTGAATTAAGAAAAACATTCTTAATGCTGCAATATTTAAAGTTATAAATTTATTATATTTTTTTACTAGAATATCTTGTCCTTTTCTTTCCATGTTTAAACTTAACCATATTACTTTTCATTCCTCGCATTTTTCTATTGATATCCATGATTTTTCCAGGCTTCGAGTAAATTCAGTTGTTCTTTATTTAATTTCAGTCTTATTTTTTTGCCCCCATAAACATAACATGCATATATGTAAAACATAACATGCACATATGTAAAACAATGTACGACACTCGCCTGCTGTCATTCTCTCTGTTTCACTTGTTACTTCTCTTTTCGCGGGAACGGTGAATTAGTAGCGACGCTAGTCGCTAAAGCGACGTGGTTGCTATGGAAACCAGTCATAAAAACGTAGCTCACCTCCTTGCAAATTTTTACGATTTTGAATACCAGTAAATTCATCATAACTTTTGTTTAACTAAACGAAAAAAAAAAAAAAAAACGTTTACAATATAGCTAAGAAGGTGATCTATATACTATAATAATTGTGTGAAGCTTCTGGGTTTGTCCTTTACTCCTGATCTGAAATGGAACACGTACATCAAGTCTGTTGCAAGGTCGCTGGAAAGATTGTGGGATCCTTCTACCGATCCAGAAGATATCTCACTACTGATGCAATTCTCCATCTATATAAAAGCCAAGTACGTCCAAGGATGGAGTACTGCTGCCACATCTGGGCAGGACCTGCTAAAAGCAGCCTATCCTGCCTTGACAGAGTACAAAATAGACTTCGTGGCTTAGTGGGGGATGCCCTTTTCTCTACCCTGCAACATCTCTCCCACAGAAGAGACGTTGCGAGCCTATCCTTGTTTTATCGTTATTTCCATGGCAGGTGCTCGTTTGAACTCCAATCTCTGGTCTCCCCTCGCCAATCTTTCACGAAAAACACCCGTCTAGCTGAATCCACTGTGAAAAATTTCCCCACTCTTTATCTGTGCCTAAATCAAAACGTAGATTCCATGAACAAAGCTTGCTTCTTAGAACTGCACGCCTGTGGAACTCTGTTCTATCTGCCTGCTTCCCACCTAACTACAACCTGGATGTCTTCAAGTCCAACGTAAACAAATTCCTAATGAACCGACCCCTTAAGTAAACACTTCATTAAATCTCCACACTAACGTACTGTACACGCAATGACCCTTATCCCTAATTGGCTTCCGGGCCTTGATAAGTGGTGACCACTGTGTAAAAAAAAAAATAGGTCGGAAAATGAGTGAGCGGTGAAGCTTTAAAGCAGTTCCAAATGACTAAAAGTGCCACTTAACCATATATTCAAACATTACCGTGTTTTAATGATAAGACACTTATCGTAACTTCATTGCAGGTGAACGACAAAAAGACAATGCCAAACCGAACACTTCCTTACAATTGAAAGAACATCGGATCCTTTTTAGTACAAAGCCCATTACTTTGATATGATCATAATTTATTCTTAGTCAGACATACAACATTTCACATCCGGAACACAGGCCTCCCATCAAATTAACCAGCAAGTGTTTTGTCTGGCCCTACATGCATACCGATATAAAAATAACTGGACTCAAACTTGTGTAAATTGTCTGAAAGTCAAAGTGAACAGACATACGAAAACCCCTACTGGTCAATATATCGACCTATGCGGGAGGTTCCCGAATCTACATATAGGTATAGTTGGTCTATTGCCAGAAGCAAATGGCAACACGTTTATGACAATTATCGATAAATTGACAAAGCAGCCTGTTGCATTCTTTCAAAAGATATATCGGTGCAATGTCTGAAAGCATCTTAAAATAATATATTTTTACCTCTCTGTCTGTGACAACTGTAGATCAAGAATTGTAATTTCAGTTTACTTCTTTTGATAAATTCATAAAACTTCTGTGGGACAAGCTTATAAGTGTCCATTACGTATAGAGATGAATTACTGGTGACATATCTATAAAATGTGTTCCCAGAAAAAAAGAGATTTGAAACCATGTAGCTCACTTTTTGGAACTGAAATAAATTATTTGTGATATCAGCTCCATTACTTTTCCGACACAACTCGTCCGTCTCGTTATTTTTTTCCTTCGTTCCTTTGTCCTCTAAGACCGTTTACAATTAAGCCCAAAATAAAACAAACATTTTTGCACTCGTTTGATTGACATTCACTTTCATTCTACTTTATACGTACATTTCTATACAACTTCCGGATACACGTCTTCACTCCATACTGGCACCGACTGTTCAATTTCCTGCTAGCTTTTCTGCCAACTTTTCGAAGAGATCTAGGTTAAGAAGTAAAGAGAATTTCTTCTTTTAATAATTTTCACCAATGAACCCAAATGTCTTTTTCCTTTCCCCCTTTTTCCTGTTTTTTTTTTATGTTCCTTTATTGGTTCTTCTCTTCTTTGGTTGCACTAAATTCTTCCAATATTTTTTTTGCACTTTAAAAATATCGTTCATCCGACATATGATACCTTTCCTCAAAAGAAAAGGAACGTATCTTGCACTATGTTAGCTTTTAGCTCAACAGATGTTTATTTACTTCTTTTAATTCAGTTTTATTTTTCCACCATGGTTCATTTGTAGTTTGAACACGCTTCGAAATAGTCGGTCAGTGGTATAGTCTTGATAGCAAGGATCTTTTATTTCTAATTGTAGATTAACATTTAAAGGTCTCATTATTCTATTTTCCTTTTTGTTTTTTGTTTCTTTTGATTGTTAATATTAAGCTTTGGCATAACTGTATTAAACTTTGGTAAAACTGTTTTAAACTTTGGTAAAACTGTATTAAACTTTGGTAAAACCTCAGAAACTGTACCAACCCAATCTTTTAGCTATATAAGTGTCAGATACAGCCAAAGATTCAATGCTACAACCAACTCTGCGGAGATGTCACACAGGACACTCCTTCCTTCAGTTAGAGATTATAAAACGAACTCTGAAATCAAGTCTTTGGTGATCGGGTGATATCCACGTCTCTATACCCCTCTTCCCTTAGAAAAGACGTATGCACGGTTCGAATCCAGTTCATTCCACAGAAGCATTTTCTTCAAACCAACGCCTGACCTTGTGTCTAACTTTCTGGATAGGAAGTAAATGAATACTTCATCGTTATTTCCATGGATGTTGCACAAGTGAACTCCTATCTTTATCTTCTCCGCGAAAGACATTCATAGCAAGAACGTGATTTTTTCAATTTTCAAACCATGTGGCTAGCCACAGGCGAAATCCTGATTGACAGAGCTTCTTTGCAAGTCTTCCCAGAGGAATACATTACCATGACACTACTTCTCTGCTGATTACAACTTACTCGTCTTCAAACATAATATTAACAAATTCTTGTCGTGGTCTACTCCATACGAACTTAAATCCAGTTATTATCGTTAATCCATATTAGTACTCCAGTTTCATTAATCCTTATCCTCAAATTACACTTGGGCTTCATAAGTGATGATTTACCTAAAAAAAATGACAGAATGATTTATTTACTTTTAATAAGTTTTAGGTTTACGAAACTTTATGGAAAGTTTATGGCGTGGTTACAAGGAACCCTAACTTTCTCATGCAAATGGCTGGAGGTATTTAATAATTATTATAGTACATTATATATATATATATATATATATATATATATATATATATATATATAGATACATACATACATACATACATATATATATTCATATATATATTTATATATGTATTTATTTATATATATATATGTATAAGTATATATATATAAAAATATATACATAAATAGTGATACATAATTGTATGTATTGATGTTTATATATGTTTATATATGACTAAAATGGATATGTATGTATTTTTATATATGTAAACTTAATAAGCACAAGTATACGATAT
>NC_136485.1:160550740-160558240 GCF_053919585.1 Euprymna scolopes | reverse complement strand
AATAATAATAATAATAATAATAACAATAATAATAATAACAATGTTTAGACCCTCGGCCATGCTTGCCACAGTAAACACAGATACTACGCCATGATGACAGCCAAAAGGGTCACAGCACTACATTTGTTAGTTAATTCATATAATTCTGAGCGAATAAACTCAGTATCAGAATGAAATATATTCATCCAAGTAATGCCGCTAATGCAATTACAAAGCATATATAGTTATGCAGGCTTATTTATATTTTCAAGTTATAGATGCAATAAGGTGAAGCAAACTAAAATGAACATAGACTCTACAATATTATTATTCTTAATTTATTCAAAATGATGTTTAACTGATTTTTATTTCTAGTGGGAAATGATCTCTCTTTCTTCCTTGTAACATCTTTCACACAAAAGCAATGTTGCTAGCTTCCCTCTATTATATCGTCACGTGATTTGTATCTCTTGTAAAATATTCATAATAATGACTCATTAATCTATAACAGCAAAGAATTCTGCTTTGTATTTACATGTACCCTAAAAATACAAATAGAATTTCCATGAACAAGTTTTTTTTTCCTAGGACATTGCATCTGGAAAAAAATACGATTAGGTTGCTTCCTAACCGATTATAATATTGTCGTCTGCGAGTCTAATTAATGCAAACAAATATTCGTTGAGCCATCCATTCTGAGGATAATTTTTTTCTTAAGTAATTATTTTGTCCATTTCATCCAAAATTTCTAATTATTTCATGAGGCTATCATTGTTCAATTAATATATGTTTAGTTCTTATCATCAAGTGCCCTTCAAGTCATGATATGTAGTGACTCATTAGTAAAAAAATACTTATCCCTGTACCCAGGGTAATGTGTTTTCAGAACATATATGGCTATAAGGGTCTATCAGCTAAGATAAACACAGAACGTCGAACTTTCTTTTAGCACACACACACACACATGTATATATATTCTTATAATATATACCAATCCTTATTTAAGAAGCTCAATATAATTATAGAGCAATATAGTGAATAAATGACCAAAAAACCATATTCCAAATTTTATGATGTTGACCATCTCATAATTTATTCATTTATATGTGAATGTCAACTGAATTAAAGGAATAATTCATAAGATGGTCAACATCATGAATCTTGGAATATAGTTTTTTTGTCATTTATTCACTATATATATATATATATAGAGAGAGAGAGAGATAGATAGATAGATAGATAGATAGATAGATAGATAGATATTGTATGAGTATAGTGAGTAACATTTGATTCCCTATGGTTGTATCCCTGTATACTTTCATAAAACGAAATATATATTAAAATACACTTAAGTTCTGGGATTGACTTATGTTTGAAAAAGAATTCTGTTAAAGTGTTAAAATTATCCGTAATTAATAATTAACTGAACCAACTTATTCATGTTTTTATATAGATAGCTGTATGCAGTGTTTTAACCAAACATTCGGATTTAATTTTTTAAATATGAGTTCTGATATGTGCTATTCCTAAAGATATTAAAAATTACTATTTAAGTTTCAGCTCTTAGTTTGATTTTAAATTAAAAAAATATCTATATGTGTATGTGGTGCGCGTGCGCATTTGTGTGTGTGTGCATATTTCAGGACATAGAACTGGTCAGATTGTTGTCGTCTGAGAGCAGAGTGAAACTACTTGCTGAGATGTTCCCTTCATCCTTTATTTGATCACTGATGATGTATTTTTCCTTTTGAGGGTTAAGACAGCAAACTGTTGGATCAATTCTGGACTAGACATTTTTTTGAACTGAATAAATCTAAAAGCCCTGATATTATTTGAAAGTTTTTTTATTAATTAAGCAACAGAAATGTTTGAACACAACTTGTAGACATCACACACACACACACACACACACACACACACACACAATCTACATCTATCTATATCTATCTATATATATATATATATATATATATATATATATATATATATATGTATATATACCTACTGTATATTTGTATATTTTGGCAGCAAGTCATTATTCAAGCACGTTTGATTGAACACGATAGAGTTATTTGTTTCCGATATCTCTGGATATCTTTTCAATTCGCCGAGCGGTCTTTTTTTTATTTCAGCTTACATGTTGTATATAATGGCGCCCAAAAGTTGTTGTTCAGTCCAATTCTTCTCAAGCGCTTTCTGTCGGTGCATCCGATCGTCGTCAGGAGCGAGTGTTGTTGTTATCGTTTTCTTTTTCTTTTAGGTTTGTTGTATTTATAATTGTATTTTAGTTATTTACTAGCATTTCAGCCCGGCATTGCCCGGGTGTTTGGAGGCATAAAAAAGTGCTAGTAGGAAGACAGGCTCGAACCCGTACCGTGACGGAGGAAAAGAATGTGACGTCTTTGCTGTTACGACCACCGTCTAACCAGGAGTGACGTAGGTTTTAATCAAAGCTACACAATCAAAAAGAGGGGATGACTTTTCGAAAATGTCGGTGAAAAAGAAAGAAAACTGCCCAGTTGAGGGTGAAGAAATTAATGTTTTTAGCCAATTTTTCAACTGAAGGGTCGAGCTTCAAACGATACTGATCTTGTGAAAATCCGTCGCCTCTGTCGAAAGTTTAGGCAAACATGCAAACATACATACATACATTCATATATTGATAGCTCAAATTTTCGTCCCAAACCGATTAAAAAGCTTGCGCTTTCTCTGAATACTCTTTATGTAAAATCTCAATTTGGGAGAGACCGCAGAGGTCAAATTTTTTAAAACTTTGACCCCTATTATGACTCCTTAACCTTTGTTATTTTGGGCTCAAATCTAGTTATTAAATTTGATTCATGTTCAAGAAACCTATATCTAAAATTTCAAGTGTTTAGACCCAAAAGTGTCGGAGGAGGTTGGTAGAGTTCTCAAAGATCAAATCGTTAAACTTTGACGCCTTAACAGCCAAATTTCTGGCCGAAAACGGATTACAAAGATTTTCCCAAAGCTCAGTATTCTGTATATCAAATTTCGAGTCTGTAGACTGAAAATTGACAGATTTATTTCGTAGGGAAATGTACACAGACACACAGACACTTTCACTTTTATAGATATATAGATTTATTTATTTTGCTTATAAAGGTGGGTGCAGGATGCTTAGGGACGAATTATTTTATTTTATTTTCGATTTTCTTATTATGTACTTTAGTATTTAGTTATTAAATACGGTTGGTATATTTTTCCCGGTGTTAAATGAGATCCAGTTTAAAAGATAGTTAGAAAAATCGGAAAAAAGAATAGCTCTGTCGTATTCAATCAGACGTGCTTGAATAATATATATATATATATATATATATATATATATATATATATATGCAAGATGTTACTGCTTATCAAGGCTCAAACTGATAAGTGTTAAAGAGTGTATGTTAGTAATCCTTAGTGGTGGGAATTTGGAATAAATTGATTATTTAAGGGGACGGCTCAGCAAGAACTTGTTTACATTGGAATTGAAGACAATCATATTCTACACGGCCCTGTCAGTGGGGCATTAGAATACACCAACTGCCCCCCTGCAGAGGGTAAAAGTCCCTTAATGGGGTTCCTGGATATGGCCTTAAACTATATCCAATGGTAAGGCCCCAGCTTGTGGGCTTTAGGGAGTGTGAAGCCACCCTTTAATTGCCATTGCTCCCAGGTCCATTCTGACCCAGAGTGGTAGTACTTGTTAGGGTTCCAACTATGGGTTAAATAGAAACCGACTTGAAAACAACAAATATATTCTATTAAAAAATTTTCTTCAAAATCTTTGGATTCGGCATTAAATAACCCGAAAAGGGTTGATATGCCGTAAAACAAAAACAACCAACCAACATATTCTACATTGCTAGAAAGCAAACCAGTTGAACAGAGTTTCATGTGCAGGTATTTCTAGGAAAGAAACTTTCTGCATGGATTCCACATTTAGATTTAAGCAGAGAGAAAGCGAGAGAGAGAGAGAGAGAGAGCAGGGGAAATTGTTGATGGTGGTTGTAGCTAGGCGAGTGTTCTTTTATTAAAGTTTCACAAGAGGGAACCATACATGGGAGTACATACAAGACATCGGCATAAATATCTACGAATGATCTAAGAATGTGATTCAGGAGATCATCGATGAATATCAAGTAGGGAGTTGGGCCTAGAATGATAACCTGAGGGATACCAGCGTTGATACTATGTCCTTCTGATTTCTGCCCACCAGCCATTATTTTTATATGAGTAAACCTATCAGAGAGAATGGATTGTTTATGTGTGTATGTATCCTTCCTCATTTTATATACATGTTTCATATTTGGGGGGAAAAAACAACAGGTTTATGTCCATTAACAAACGAACAAATCCATAGATCAAAGATATTGATTTTATACTTGCCGTTAAAGAAAAAAAAAATTATATCCGATTTTCTATAGCTAGGTTAATTGGGGGCGAAGGGTGACAGACTTGAAAAATAATGGCTGCTGAATTATGAGAGAATGAGAAAGCTAAGTATAAGTATTATTATTTTTTGAATTATGCTAGATATATTTCGAAATAATTGTCCATTTAAATCGTAATGTTAGCCATTTTCCGAGGAAAATAATAATTCCATTCATGATAATCACACAATTAGTCATGGTTGATGCCAAATGTTTACCAACCTCGTTGACCCGCATGGTATGTATTTTTCTCTCAGACAAAAGGCATATATATCAGTATGTTTTTTGAGCTGCAAAGTACTTCAATTTGTGTTTCTATCAAATAAACACAGCCATCGATCTGTTTGAAGGTCAAATATAATGCATAAAAACAAACCAAAGGAAACACATGGGAAAATGTTAAAGTTGAAGGAGCCGACAAGGTTACAACAAATATAATAATAGCAACATGCAATTCAATTACGGTTATTTGACGAGTAAAATAAGAAGAAAAAAATCGCTGTACAAAAAGGCCTGACCAATAATTATGTTATATCATAGATTTAGTCTTTCTTTTTTTAAATCTCAGCAGTAATAAATAAATCCAGGTACAATGGAGAAAATAAGCACTTCATACTGTGCTGGTTTTCTGATTTTGTCATTTTACAAAAATTAGAACAGTCTATATTTTTCCGTCTTGAAAGTAAGATATAGAATATAACTAACCAAAGATCAAGCCTATCACAGGATATTTATTGTAAAGCATTTAATTGTTTTTCTTGAAAATGTAAATATTTACCCTTACCAACTGGCAATAATTCAGGCTCAACAGCGTTTATCAGGATGACTATAGACTCGTCATATAATTCTTAATAAAAGACTCGTCAGCTGCATACATTGGTTTACAGAATTCTTTAATTGATCAACATCACAATGGTATAAGTGAGAGAATAGCCTAATGACACCTGGGACAAAAGTGTGCGTCTCTATAAGACTGAGATGGGATACAAGACAATTGAAAAGCAGATAGGTGAAACGGGGTCAACTGTAGGTGTGATCATAAGGAAATGGAAAGAAGCATCAATTGACTATCATCCTCTTGAACCTTGAACAGCATACAAGATCTCATAATATGGAGTGAATCTAACGCTGAAATAAGTGAAAAGTCGATGACAACTGCGATTACCTTCACCAAGATGACCATGAGTAACACTCTAAACTCCTACCTAAGAACGCTCTTGATCTGGCTTTGCGAGTTCTATATTGACATAAATGCGGTTATGTGTCGGGGTTTTTTTTTTTTTTTTAGAGAAAATCAAGAATAAATGCCATTGTGAAATGCATCGCAGAATGGTGGAAAGATGAGGTCATGTGTAGAGTGAAATATAAAGGAAACGATATTGGGTGCTTATGTATTTTTGATAACGTGCTGAAATAACGTTATTATTTCGAAAGCCATTCTTAATATGGGGAGGGTGTTTTGTGACTATTTTATGCTTCCACCTCACAATGTAATAAAAAAAGGATACTGTGAGACTTGAATTCAACCTGAAAAACATCTATTTTGAAATATCGCGATACCAAAAATACTTAAGCACCCGATCCTTTTATGCAAATACTTAATGACATGAATGGATTTCATCCTATACAGAACTTTTCTTTTTACTTTTGTCTTGGGGGGGGGGTAACAGGACTATTCTACACTAATGTCAATTAATGACAAAGAAAGTATCATAGCTTTATTAAAATCACTCTTTTTAATCATTGTATTTTTTCCTCTTTTTTTTTAACTTTGAGATGAGGATTGATAATTTGTATTACTTGAATTATTCGAACTACTGTTCTCATCTTGAGAGTTATTTTCACAACGTTCTGATCGATGTAACCTCCGACATTTTTCGGATATTTCTTGTCAAACTTGGGAATCTGCATGAAATTATGAACGGAACCTTTTATAAAATTTCGAAATTCTGTGATGTTACGGATAAAATACTAAGTAAATTCAGTTGTAAGTGGCACTCTTCCGAATGTTGAAGGTTCAATCTTTGTTGCAGGGGATACTGAGCACACAATTGTGAATTACTTAAAACTTGTACTCGGTTATGGCCGAGAGAACGAGAGCATGTTATCTCCGTGCAGATTCCCGAGTTTGACAAGAAGATTTCTGGATTCGAAAAGATACACATAAAGAAGGTTATGAAAATAGCACTCAAGAAAACAACATTAGTCAGAATAATCTAATTGAACAGGTACACAATATTGGTCGTTCAGTGTTTTACATAATGTAAGTCAGCTTCCCAAATTGGAGTCTTATCTCTTATGGTGATGAAGAGTTAGATGTATCACACTTAATGACCTTCTGACATATGATCAATAATAAGTTCAAAATGGCTTAAATTTCATTCTTTCTCAAAACTTAAAAATACATCTTTCTACGTCTATTCACCAATATTCTCCTGACTCTAATAACACAACACAACGATTGAATTGCCACGTTATATAGTTTAGTCATGCTTAGTACTTACATATGCGTTTTTTGTTTATGGTTAGTTCAAAAGAAGAGATAGGTGATGTTGTCAGGGAAGGACTCTCTTTTGTTTTGTTGGCGGGAAATTGAATCACGGATTCAACATCTGTGAACGAGAGAATGGGATAAAAAAAATATAGATAGATTTTTTTCTTCCCTCAATGACAAAATGGGAAAAGATTGCAACTCATAATTTGATAAACATAGATTATTTTTGTCCTCATGAAGCAGAATGCGAAATGAAAATAAGCTGTCACTCTCAGTCATTTGTAGAGGAAAAGCATAAGAAAAAATAGAGAGATACAGAGGTAGGAAAACGTGACAGCTAGCTGTGGACTCGAATGGAAGATAAAATTTATTAACCCATTGAAGATTATTACTTAACCTCAGACGATGGACTGGTTACAATGAAACGTGTAAAACCTCTACAGTTGTTTTCCATTTTGTTTTTTTATTTTATATGTATCTCGCATATATTAATTCATACATCTCATAATGTTTCAAATACGTATATTTCTTTACTATATACGAGGAACATCCTAAAAGTAATGCCTCTTATTTTTTATTCCGCCCAAA
>NC_136485.1:160538240-160545740 GCF_053919585.1 Euprymna scolopes | reverse complement strand
GACCCACATCTGGCCCCTATTGAAATAAATGGTTCTTGCCTTGAGAACACCCCATATTAAGACAAGCTTGTAGGTCTGACCTTCACTTCTGATCTAAAATGGAGCACATACATCAAATCCGTGGCCAAGTTCGCTGTAAAATTGTTTAGATCATTCTACTGCTCCAGAAGATATCTAAGTGCTAACGCAATTCTCTACTTGTATGAGAGCAAAGTACATTCTAGGATGGAGTACTGTTGCCACATCTGGACAGGAGATGCTCAAAACAACCTATCCTGCATTGACAAAGTTCAAAACAGACTTTGTAATCTAATAGGCTATGTTCTTTTCTTTTCTCTGCAACACAAAAAAGATTGCAAGCTTTTCTCTGCTCTATTGCTATTTTCATGGCAAGTGTTCGGCTGAGCTCCAATCTATAATCCCACTTCATCAATCTTTCACAAAAAACACTCGTCTAGCCAAAATTGCTATCAATAAATTCCCTCACTTTCTATCGATGCCTAAACCTAAACATGGATTTGATGAACAAAACTTCCTTTCTAGAACTGCCCGCCTGTGAAACTTAGTTCTGCTGGTCTGCTTTCCAGCTGACTACAATATGGTTGTCTTCAAGTTCACCATAAATAAGTTCTTATTGAACGGTTCTCGTAAATACTCTAATCATGCAAAATTACTTCTACAAACGATTATTATGTAACTCATACAATGACTACACACATTAACTCTTTTCCTCGAATGGCCTCAGGGCCTTGATACATAGTAACCCATTTGTAAAAAAGGTAATATAGCATATGCTTATTCGCTATGATCCCATCCTCTTAAGCATTAAATGCTTCTTTTTGGATGAAGATGGGATGTAGTGTGACACTATCCTCCTAGGGATTACCTTATATTGAGGGAGATGAAGTATTGATGTACCAGTGGTCGTATGTTTATGCTAGTATTTACTAAGTATGAGTAGATGATGATTGTGGGAAAATATTTGATGCACAAAGAAGATAAATTATGTATATTTCAATTCTCTTATATCTAATGCTAGCTATATCTACTAGCACACACACACACACACACACACACACACACACACACACATACACACATATTTGCATAGTGGATTTAGGAGAGTATAATCAAAACCTGTAGATACTGTGATTAAATCAACAGGACAGACACACACACACAGAGGAATTACTTTGAATGATGTCTGATTTGTTCATGACGCTTTATAGATGAGTGCCTTTAACAGTTAAGGAGATGATCTGTATTTACGTGTGTGACAGGCGTAGAGATGATAGTTGGCATGAACAAGGTCCGATTAGATAGGATTAATATGTTCAACTCTGATCAAATCTTTAGATCAGCTCAAAGTAGCAACAAACTGAAATGACTGGCTCGACTTGCATATGAAAATTGCCGCAGGTAAATACAGCTGAAATGCAAACAATTACATTAGATTCGTCATGCAGGAATAAAGCACAAAAAATTATTTCAAATAATCACTGCGGCAAGATGCGTGTTAATTTTAATCTGTGCATTTAGAAATTGTTTTGCAGCATAATTTAATATGAAATTGAATAAACATATAAACAGTTTTAAATTTTGCTAGATATATCCACACTGATAAGTCGTAGATAACAAACATTTATCCATGGCTATATATATATATATATATATATATATATATATATATATATATATATATATATATATGGTATGTTATAAAATATATATGGCGATTAAGCTACACTGAATATTCCGCGTTTAATTCACTCTAGGATTCTTCAGGCTGTTGAAGTAAATACTTAAAGTTTACGCATAAATTTATACTTTCGTATATTAATTTTATGTGAGTAAATGAAGTAGTTACATATATATATATATATATATATATATATATATATATATATATATATATATATATAGTGTGTGTGTCTGTGTCTGTGTATATATATATTCAAGCTCGTCTGATTGGACATGATAGGGTTATTCTTTTTTCCTATTTTTCTGGATATCTTTTCCATTCACCGAGCGGTCTTTTTAATTCAAACTGGCATGTTGTATAAAATAGCACCCAAACCTTCCTGCTCCAACCTTTATAACCAATAAAAAAAAAATTTTAATTATAAACACACCAAGCAAAAAAAAAAAGAAAACGATAACAACAACAATCGCTCCTAATGATAATCGGAGGCACCGATAGAAAGTGCTTGAGAAGAATATGCCTGAACAACAATTTTGGGGCGCCATTTTGTACAACATGCCAGCTGAAATTAAAAAGACCGCTCGGCAAATGGAAAAGATATCTAGAAAAATCAGAAAAAAGAATAATCTGTCATGTTCAATCAGACGTGCTTGAATATATATATATATATATTATATCTTAGATTGTTTGTTTATTCTAGTTTTTCTCGGAAACTATTGGGCCGATCTGGCTAAAAATTTGTATGGACCTTTGCTAAGATAATATGCAGCAAACTCCTTATTCTATTATTCCGACGCAGTTACAGATTAACAGGGATTAGTAGTTGATGCAAAAAATGACCATAAATTTAATCCTATCCAACCAGCAATTTGGAATGAAGCAGCCATTCCAATTCAACAGGCTATAACTTTTTGTGTATTCTTAACGAAGTAAAATTTATAGTACATATTACTTATGTTTAACCTAAACAGGATATAGTGGCATTGAAATATGAAGAGATACTGTGATGAGAGCAAGATTTGTAGGGAGAGTTGACAGTAAGATGTTTGTTCAAGTTACATTTAAATTTCTTTCATGTTTGTATGGCCAGGAAAACGAAAGAGTAGTGATCTTGTAATGGGCTATTAGTATGGAAATTTCCTGGCCTTTAGTGACCTCTGCAGTGAAAGTGTACAAGCAGAGATACCTTTCCTTAGATTTCGTTACCCAAATTAAAGAATAACATAAAATGAATGCTGCATGTATAATACCTGGTAAAAATAAAGCATTAATTCAAGTGAAATATTTTCTGACACTATAGTATTTGTTTACACCATAGCCATGGGTATCATTATTGCATAATGATGTTTTCTATTTTGAAAACAACTTATATATATATACACACAGACACTCTCATACACTAATTTAATCGTTTGACTCCAAATGAATTTTGAGATAAACATAAGCACCATCGTTAGATTCCTTGAGGAAGTATGTAATTGATATTGACATTGATACATTGCATTGTTCCTATTTAAATGCCTCCCCACGAGGGCAGAGTTAGATACAAGGTATCAGTCATGAAGGACTTCTCTTCCATTGACCGAGGACAGAAAAGGTAAAGCATAGTATCAGAACAGATGCTACACTTTGTTTCTAGTCAAAAGACCAAGGAAGCTACAAAATGACATTTTTGTCAATTCCATCATAGGACAGACAATGATACAAAAACGACAGATTGTATATATATATATATATATATATATATATATATATATATATATAATAATTACTATTATTATTATTTTAATACCTACAGATACTAGTGTTTCATTCTTTCAGGGATCATCAGTGTGGGTAGTTATAATTACAGCCAGTTGGTAGATTCGAACCCAGCTGCAAAGCCATCTCTGACTCCATTAAGAAGGAACAAACTACACGGCCAATGTTTACCGCGAGAAAATTCACATTTATATAAATGTCTAGACGGCTAGAGTAATCTTATTATTATAACATCATAATCTAGATTCTAAAATTAATATCTGTAACATTTTAATAAATACTTCTTGCATAACTAAAAGTAATAAATCTCTGTACTTTTGACGTTTCTAAATTTTTGAGATGAGGATTGGTTATTCGTATTATTATTCATCGGGCTACTGTTCTCATCTTGAGTGTTATTTTTCAGGACGTTTCGGGCGATGTAACCTCCGACGTTCTTCAGGTGTATCTTGTCGAACTTGGGAATGTTTCTGTCGAACTCGGGAATTTGGATAGAATTTCTAGCGCAACCCTTTATTTACTTCATGGGGATAGCGTGCTCTTGTTCTGTTAGCCATGACTGGATAGAGGTCCTAATTAATTTGCAATTGTATTTTTTCCGGTCATCCACACTGAGGATTGGATGTTAAACCTTCAGGAGAATATGATTTTTTACATTTGATTTTTCCAAGTATTCTAACCACTGCGAAGTTAATAGTAAATTATATTTAATTAGAAAAATTGAAACGAATTTCAAACATAACTCAATCTTTGAACTAAGTCATTTTAACACATTTGATAATAAAGACAATTGTAGTCATGTTATGTTTTTATAACTAAACTATTTATTATCATAGTATATATATATATATATATATATACAGGGTGTCCACAAAGTCTGGCTACATTATGTAGCCAGACTTTGTGGACACCCTGTATAAATGTCTACTTCATATCATCACATAAATTAATATACGAAAGTATTATTTTATGAGTAAACTTTAAGTATTTACTTCAAAAGTGCTCAATACATAGGTAGAGCTAGGTAGTAAGTTATAAAAATATATATGGCAATTTAGCTACACCGAATATTCCGCGTTTCATCCACGCTCGGACTGACGAATTCAAGCGTGGATGAACCGCAGAATATTCTGTGTAGCTTAATTGCCATATATATTTTTATAACTTTATATATATATATATATATATATATATATATATATATATATATAGTTCTCTTATATACAGGATACAATTTTACATGAGCAACTATGCTAGATTAGAATTTACAAATATGTTTTTGTTTGCTTATAAAAATATGACGCTTTTATCACATTTAATCTCATGAAGGTTGAAGACTTCAGATTAAAACTCTGGTTGAAATTGAACTATTTACTCTTCACTGATATATACATTTATTAAAACAACATGAATTTGACTTCTACTGATCCTTTAAGTACATAGTAACTTAAAGCTTGACGTGGATCATCAAAGACTTGTGTTTGTCTTTATTTACTACAAACGGATGGATTCACCTGTTTGTTTCTCCATTCATAAAAATCTACAAAAAGCAAAGATTATCCTTTAAACCACTTAACACTTATCCTCTAGGTTTTATATTTGACAGACAATGTCAATCATCTGCCGTGATGACCAATGAGGGACTGCTTTGAAATTCGGATTGTTGATTGACATCCATCAAACTGCTGGCCATGTTTCCTAATGAGAATGTGGGTGTGGCCAATTATTTAGCCTCTCTTTTGTTTCATTATGAAGTTAACTGTCCTAGTGAAACAACGAAGATTCAGTGTTTCTGTACTTTTTTTGATACGCTTTGTTAATGATGATCTATTGTGATGGAACCTAATGTAGTTGGTTGGTTTTGTTCTTGGGTCTGTCTCAATGCAATCCAATTGGAACCGGAAGCACAACCTTGGAATGTGATGCACTGCAATTGTAAAGGTAAGAACGACCTTTTTTTTTGCACTTTGATTCGTATTTTTAGTCACAATTCTCAATTGCATATGCACATTATAGACAGAAGGCAATAATGAAAATGATAGCTTTCGTACTTTATGATGAGTGAATTGCACCAATCAAATAAGTTGAAACAAAGACTCTTCATCATATTCATGATCAACTCTTGAAGTTTTGCTATTGTGATTTTCTTTTCGTGCCAAAAAACTCTTACCGCATTTGGATATTGATCTAAACCTAAAGGATTTCATCTTTATGCCAAGGCAGTCCAATCCTTACCCCCTCTTCCCCGCCTAGTTCTCGTTGCTTACCATAATTAATGCTATCAAAATGAATTTCAATAAGTTTTGGAAATTTCGGTAAACAATTTGAACATCAAGATTGAAAGATTATTTAACATCCTCAAAATACTTTTAATAGAATCATTTTTATTAAAAGTGATCAATACTGATATCAAGTTCTTCCTGTACAACATTCAGAGAAGGAACTCATCTTCTACTATCTGCAAAGGGTTTTGCTTTCTTTTGCATACTTAACAACAAACGGAATAGCTATGAAAATATGTTTCTTTCTTAATCTCAATAGACGCCATGATATGACATAATTCCAAATTGATAACAAATATCTTAAGATCCAAATCGGCAGTCAAATCTTTGTTCATTTAATTCAAAAAACAAAGTGAAGACGAATGAAAGAAATAAACAACCTTCTTATTTTCGAAATGTTACAGCAAAGCCATAATATAAAAAATGGTCAATTAATTAGTCTAGACTTTTCTATCATAAGATTTCATTTTAACATAGATTTTTTTTTAGCATTTGTATTCCCAAGCAACTTTTAATCACGTTTTTCTTTGTCTTTGATGTCTTTTCTTAATCATGAAATTTGTATTCTTAAACCTGACGATTGTGTAATATAAAATGAAGGTTATTTACGAGAATCTGCACAAATTTGGTTCCAATGGCACCTGCGAATACTTCATTTTACCCCAAATAGTTTTAGTAAAATTATAGTTTAACACTCTTTGCTAATTCACCAAATAAGATTCTAGTATATTTAGCCAATTGTCGGTCGGCACTAACCCTATTCGGTTTTAACTGGCTTCCTTCACAGGAGGAAGTTTCATGGGAGTATGAAATTCACAAGCGATCCCTATTCGTATGTATATCCCCGTTAGGGGAGACGACGATGTTAGGTTTTTGCAACTTTTTGCAGGGAGGTGTCGACGTGATCTTACATACAGTGGCTGAAATTCCGAAATTGGTCACCCATTTTAGTAATAACCAGGTTCAACGTTGCTTACCTTCGTTGATCTGAAGGGAACCGGTGTGTCAACGTGATTATGCCATACAATAATTATTTAGCCAATTGAACGCACATTGCCTGAAAAAACATTATGACTATGATTAATAATCAGTAGAGCACAACGTTTGTAAATTAGCGCACATGTTGATGTGTGCCATCATTTTGCATTACGAGGCTTATGTTCTCGATGGGTGATAGTGTCAATGAAAGTGATTAAAACCTTAAAGCGAATAAATTTAACCAAAGACATTTGCTTTGTTTTGTTATATTCCTGGATTATGTATTATTTTTACTTTCTGGTTAAGGTAATCAAACTTCTAGACAACCCTGTATAAATATAAGTTTTAAAGGCGGAATATTTTCTAATTCATTTCCATTGATATATTACATAAAAACATGCGGATAAATAGGAATACAATGATTAAAATTAAGAAGTCTTAATATTAATAGATTAAGTTGAAATATTTTAATATTTATAGATGAAGCTGAAATGTTTTATTATTAATAGATTAAGCTGAATTTTATCATTATTAATAGATTAAGCTGAAATTTTTTAATATTAATACATTAAGCTGAATTTTTTAATATTTATAGATTAAGCTGAAATGTTGTATTATTAATAGATTAAGTTGAACCTTTTATTATTAATAGATTAAGCTGAAATGTCTTATTATTAATAGATTAAGCTGAACTTTTTATTATTAATAGATTAAGTTGAACTTTTTTTAATATTTATAGATTAAGTTGAAATGTTTTATTATTAATAGATTAAGCTG
>NC_136485.1:160510740-160533240 GCF_053919585.1 Euprymna scolopes | reverse complement strand
GGTAGGATAAATCAAGCGGTGAAGCCTTGGTAGGGAAACTTTACCAGGTAAAGGAGCACATTTCAAACCATTTTCTCTTTAACAATATTTTAAAGAGTAATGTTAAGAAATCTATTCATGTATGTATATATGTATGTATGCATCTATCTACATATATATATATATATATATATATATATATATATATATATACTAGCAAACGTACCCGTCGTTGCCAGATGTCGTGTTAGTCTCTTTCTCTCTCTCTCTCTCTATATATATATATATATATATATATATATATATATATATATATATATATATATACTAGCAAAAGTACCCGTCGTTGACTGGGTTCAAAAAACAACCTACAGAAAATAGACTCTGATTTATGAAAGTATGATAGGTTATGAAAAGGCAGGGTTGTAAAGAGATAGCTTCGAATTTGGGGGTATCAAAACCAAAGCAAAATATGATGAAAGTAAAAATAAAATAGATAAACTCCATGATTTTTTATACCATACCTGTTCACACTGAAACACTTATCACAATATTCTGTGGATCTATATAAAATAAACTTGTTAAACTTTGTGACAGATTTCCATTCTATGGAGGTCAGGCGCGAACGAACACACCATAATTTTATTATACCCTATTTCTTCAAACTGAAACATAATTATCAAAGTATACTTACGCAGATAGATATGAAAAGTCTTTATTAAAGTTTGTGCCTATTTCCATTCTATGGAGGCCAGGCGCGAACGCAGACCCCACAATTTTATTATACCATCCCTATTTAAGTTAAAACATACTTATCAAAGTATTCTTATGTACATCTATATCAAAAACACTTGTAGACCAGGCGCGAACGCAGATCCCACAATTTTAATGAACCACTGTTCTGCCAGATCAAACATAGCCATTCCTGTGTCTCAATACATCTTCTATCATATGTAATCAGTTTTTTTTTTTTAATAGTCAACCATATAGGAGCCTATTCGTGATCAGACAGACAGACAGACACACACACACACACACACACACACACACACATTCAGCTTTATATATATATATATATATATTATATATATATAATTAAATGACTTACTGACTAGATGGTTTTTTAAGGAATGATAAAAAGTAATTCTTTGTATAGTTTCAAATGTTAAAAACTTCGAAGACTATATATATATATAAAGAGAGAGAGAGACACACACACACACAGAGGCACATACACACATCATAGGAAATATATTTTTGTTGACATCAATAGCTCAAAGTAAAAAGGTAAAATAAAATCACCTTAGAGTATTAACCAAAGATTGACAAAATGGGGTTTAGATACATTCTTAATACTTTGTGTTCTTCCCTCTCAACTAAATATAAAACATATAAAATATTTTTTATAAGTATATGCCTATAGAAATTAAGAAGTATAATTAAATATTTTTTTACCAAAATATGGTATCTTAAACCATATGGGTTGAGGTTCCATTGTTTCTGTAAAAATGCAGGCATTATGGAAGTTAACTCATAAATAATACATACATATGCATATATACACACAAACCTCGTTCCAAAAGTAAGGCTTATATTTTTAACTCAAAATGTTGAAAACCTAAAAAGACGGGAGTGGTACCTTTAAAACGAGTGACCTTTTGTGCTCCAGACTATTTTTCTACATAGTCAGAGCAACTCTTGATGTACTTTTGCCAGCGATTAACGATAGCTGTGCTTGGTGTCTGAAATTTACTTTGTCACACGAGGGTCATTCCGAAAGTAAAGCCTCCTAATTTTTAAAACTCAAACAGTCATAGTAACCACCATTCTCAAAATGAATGCATAAGCTCAGTCATCATAGCAATGCAATTTTCAATCCCCTCTGATCCCTTTCAAACAGAATAACAAAAACGAGATATTGCTTTTGGGACAGCCTTGTATATACGAATGCATGAGAAAGCTGTTTTCAACTCATCCTAAATATATTCATATCAAAACAGTTCATATATATTTAATTCTGTTATACAACATATTTACGGCATAATCATGTTGACACACCGATTCCTGTTGGATCACCAAAGTTAAGCAACGCTGAAACTAGTCAGTACTAAATGGGTGACCATTTGTGAATTCCAGATGCTGTATGTGCTCTCTGCTTATCTCGGCATTGTTTCCAGTCAGTCTTGGACCTCTCCTTGCCACTGGATCCAAGCTCTGCCAATTCAGAAGAGATATGGTTGGAGGTTATGTAACCCTTGCCTCACAATTGCATGCACAGGGTTGTCCATTGTCTCTTGACACTGAACGGAGGCATTGTTTTAATACATAATGTTTTGAAATACTGTATCTACAGTTACAAATAGCTTTAGGTGTCCTTAATTTGCATATAAATTTTTTTAAGTTCCTAATAAAATAATAGTCTGTAATATACATTTATAATTGCATTGTCATATTTACTTATACATTCGCAACCGTTTCGTCGATAGGGAAACATCTGATGTTTGCTGGGAAGCAGAGAATACGTACAGTACTTTAATCATCGCTAAAAAGCAAAAACAAAAATAGTTTTCATAACTAGGCTTTGTAAATGAATAAGTAAAAAATCATAATTAACTCTATCACTCTATTCATTTTTTAATGTGGGAGGGTGGATGGTGTAATTTCGCTTCTATTGTCATAAGTCCGTTCTCTTAGGAATTACCTTTTTTATAAGCGGTCGAGGTTAGCCATCTCGGTATTACATTCTCCTTTAAAGGAGAGTGAATATAGTATCTTTCGGTTGTCATAGGAATTTTTTCCGGGGACTATATTCTCTTTTTTGTTTTTTGGTGCGGGTAATCTATAATCTTTGATGTTTCTATGGTATTATACTTGTAGACTACTACTTTTTCGTCTTTTTATGGGGGAAGAATAACATGTATTATTTCTTGTATATATTGTTGTTATTATTATAAAGTAGACCGTGGTAGTATTATTTCTGTTTTCCTCATACGATTATACCTAGAATTACCCCCTTCTTTGTGGGTAGTATGGTATATGTTCTTTTATTAATAAATCATCTTTCTAAAGAGTATTAGAGTTTTATTTTGGAAATAATTAATTTGTGCAAATTATATATTAAAAATTATACTTGTAGGCTGCTACAATAATGTAAGAATCACAATTTTCCCTTTTTTATTTGAGAGAGAGGTAGTGTAGTATATTTCCATTCGTCATAATACATTCCTACCAATCATTACCTGTTTGGGGGGTGGATGCGGTATAGTATATGTTCGTCCATAATTGATACAATTCCCCTTTTTCGAAGTGGCAGTAGTGTAGCAACAATTGTCATGAGATCATCCTTCCAGACATAAACTTCTGCTCGGGGAAAGGGGGCAAGTTGTGTCTGCTCATAAATAATATATTGCTCTCAATTATTACCTTTACCTTTGGAGATCTGGGTATGCAATTCATTTAACATTATATTATCCTTTTAACCTAGTAAAATATGCGATGGAAAGGATTTTATAGCTGGTAGCATATATTATAATATACTTTCTAAACATATTTTTCATATATCTTTGGAACTGACATAAGGAATTCATTATATATATATACATATATATATATATATATATATATATATATATATACAACAGAGAAAAGTAGTTTGCTTGAAACATTGCTGGTAAATAGATATAGAAGAGTATAAGAAGGCTATAGCAATGCAGGGAAGTAGCTGTTGCATTGTGCTGGATGAATAAAAATGGCCAAACGAAAAAAATTGTTTTGTTATTTTATTTAACTTCGTATATCCAGTTATTTTTCAAGATAACTACAATACAAATCAGCAAATATGAACTTACTCTTTGATGTAACCGGGGTAGCGGAGAGCGTAATATTTCGAGAATAATATCGCTTTTTCACAAGAAAAAAGGACCAAGTAATTTCCTTAAAAAAGATTAACATTGAAATACCGTTAGGCGTATATATATATATATATATATATATATATATATATATATATATATATATATATATATATATATTATACCTTTAAACCTATATTGCTGAAAACCACGGGGGATTTTTGTTTAATGGCTTTCTTCTTGATTTTATTTAAAATTT
Source organism: Euprymna scolopes (assembly GCF_053919585.1). Classification (NCBI taxonomy): domain Eukaryota; kingdom Metazoa; phylum Mollusca; class Cephalopoda; order Sepiida; family Sepiolidae; genus Euprymna; species Euprymna scolopes. The sequence continues at coordinate 160,529,151 of NC_136485.1, read as the reverse complement.
TTCCCAATTTACATATTAACCTTTTTGTAGTATGTAGGATCCATATGTTACGTGTTGCTGCAATATTTCCGCTATCGTGTTCTACTGAAAACTTAGTCGTCTTTTCAGCAATATATATATATATATATATATATATATATATATATATATATATATATATATATATATATATATATGAGAGAGAGAGAGACAGACAAAAGTTTGGGAGAAAAATATCCACGTATGCTGTTTAAATTCCAGAATAATAGGGTGATCAAAAATACCTTGACATTTTTTTTATTCTGCGACAGGAAGAAAAACAAAGTATCTTTTTTAAGAGAAAAAAATCCTAATTCCCATCCGAATCCTCCCATCTTTGATTAGTGCTTTAAGCTGATTCTTTCCCTTTTAATAAAAATACTTTGAGCTTCTTAAGTCACCTAAAACATATGTACATAAACACACACACACATACATACATACATACATGCATATATATATATATATATATATATATACACACATGTAGTTGCTAATATACGATATTTCTTTATATATGTACATAATGTGTGTGTTGGTTTGTACAATATCAATATGTATATAAAGTTAGGCAAGTGTATACGTTTACATAATTCTATGTCAAGGATTCACTTGTCAATTAATTAACCGATGATTATTAATTTGGAAACACAACTACTAAAGCTAATGGGTTCAAATGTGGGCTATATTTAATTTAGTTACACGCCAAAGGGGAACATGTGTTGAAATCCTTCATAAACATTTAGATAATTCCAATCTGTGTGAAATGTTAAAAACCAAGTTGTGAATATTCTCCACGTTAAATTCTTTGAATATTTAACGAATTGTTAAGGGGGTATAATATAATTACAATCTCCAATTTGAAAATTTAAATATTTAAGATTTGCATTAAGTTTATATCATAGTTATTAGACATAAATTAAGCTTCCCTGGATTTCAACTTCCGCTTAATATATCTTTAACTTAAGCCTTAAATTTTAGATAACTGGAATGAGGATTCTAGGCATAAAGATTAGTAGCGTTACATTATATTTACCCCCTTCTCTCTCTCTCTCTCTCTCTCTCTCTATATATATATATATATATATATATATATATATATATATATATATATATTGAAATTCCTTTAAATTCACACAAAATTTTGTATTAATTAATATTCTATATATTATGTGAGTGCAAAATAATATATAAATATACATATAGTACAGTTTCGCAGCTCATCAGTGCGGCTAGACAAGCAACTACTTCAAGCCAGGATCGAAACCCAATCGCCCAAATGATAGTCGGGGCTTCTAAGTGTTGCGTAATACGGCTGCTGCTACGCGGGCAGTGAATTAACAATATATATATATATATATATATATATATATATATATCATGAATATTCTTTTTTTTAATATCTATATTGATAAAATTGTTTTTTTTTTTTTTCATTTTCAAAACATTTAATCAGAAGATGAGTTTGGGAAATGGAAGAAGCAATTGCATGAATAAATTCGAAACATTTATTAAATTATCATATCTATAATATATATTTATTTATATTTATATAGAGTATGCATAAAAAGTGCGCGTAGATTTGTCACATAATAATCTATAATCTATATATCTATAAAAGTGAACGTGTCTGTGTGTGTGTGTACATTTCCCTACACAATAACTCTGTCAATTTTTTTGTCTACAGACTCGAAATTTGATATACAGGGTACTGAGATTTGGGAAAATCGATGTGATAGCTTTTCTGACAGAAGTTTGGCTGTTAAGGGGTCAAAGTTCAAAGATTTGACTTTTGAGAACTCTACCAAACTCCTGCGACAATTTTGGGTCTAAACACTTGAAATTTTAGACATAGGTTCCTTGGACATGGATCTAACTTAATAACTTGATTTGAGCCCAAAACAATAAATTATAAGGGGTCATAATAGGGGTCAAAGTTTTAAAAAATTGACCTTTTTTTTTTTTTTTTTTTTTTTTTTTGCTCGACGACATACACCTCCAAGTACCTGGGCCACGCCGGGTACCCATGCTAGTATATAATATAATATATCAATCAAGAGATTTTGATAAATGAAGAGATAAATTATTGATATGGAAATAACGCACAAATACGGACCAATAAAAATATTCTCTGTTCCTCCGTAAACATGTTTCGAAATTAAAGGAATATAAACTTTATTTTGAAGAAACAAAATGAAAAAATATATATTCCTACGTTATTTGTCATCATATTATTTTTAAAAATTTTATTATCATAGCTCTTTTTTTTTTCTCCATATTTTTTTCAGTTAGAGTTAAATTCTCATTAAAACTTTATCAACATGTTCAATATTTTACAAATATACGGCCTTTCTGTTTGTTTGTAACTTTATTATTTTGGTCAGATTTTGATGCAAGGTAATTTTCCACGATGGATAATCAAAATTCTAACATCGCTCTGAGACAATAACAAGTTTGTTTTTTTGTCTGTTAGTCTCTGTGTATTTTCTTCTTCTATTTATGTTGACTCTTCTTCTTCCGCTCAACAAACAAAAATATGATAAAAACGTAAGCTTTCTAACCAAACAAGTATTTACTTCCATCCTAGACAGATAAGACGCGTTTCACAAAATCACTGAATTATTTGGGACATCACCAAAAATTAACTTGTTTATTTGAGAATATGATTAGATTTTATTTTCTTGGGATGAGTAATCACTCTAATAGATTTTCACATGGACACAACCAAGCTAAAATCCTAGAGTATTTATGTGGTCTTTTAAGCACTATTTCTGTTGAGATTTCCTACCGGCTCTAGGTAATGTATCAACTTTTGTTCAGTTAGCCGTATTGACTGGATGTTTAAAATATATATATTGTATCAGAATTAAAGAACATATTTATTGCAGGTAGAGCTACTCAGTGTTGCTTGTGGTCCTTATTGCTACAAATGAAAATCTGCCGCTACCAGATCAGGCTGTCTGAAGATATTGACTCCCTGAGACGAAATGCACCTAACATTGATGCTTTTTTGTTTTTCTATTTCCTTTTGCAAAGCTTAATTATGTTCTGCAAAACAACAATTCACCTTTTCAGCTTCCTAGATAACTTTGTGGCATGCGTGGCACAGAAACCCAGGAATTTGCACTTCCATTTAGGAGGATGGACAATATAAACTCGGCAGCAATCTCCAATGGTCGTCAAGCCTGCTTTTGAATGCGTTTACCGTTTGTGCTTGTACAACTGCATCTGGGAGATCATTCCATGTGTTGACAACCCTCTGTGAGAAGGTCCCTTTGACATTCCTTTTGCAAAACTTTATTATGCCCTGCAAAACCAAAACCAAAAACAATAACCCACCTTTCCCACTCTTTTCCTTTTTCCCATTTCTCCTTTCTCTCTCTAATTCTTCCACTTCCTGACTGGTTTCCTCATTTAAAATGTACTAAACTTTAATAATGTTAGTCTTTTCTCTCTCCCACTGCAAAATTCATGTTCTTCAGGACAAGGAACAAAAACGATAAAATCTCCTATGAAACAATAAAACCAAACACTACAAACTAACGATTGAAGATACAAAGAGTTTGAAGAATAAAAAAACTCTACAAAATAACTGGATCCACCATGAATACTATTTTCAAAATAACTGGATTCGGCATAAAATAACCCGAAAAGGGTTGATAAGCTGTAAAACAAAAACAACCAAGCCATAAATAAAAATGGATATTGAACCTTGGATTTACTTTTGGCAATCGCATAATTATTATTTCCTTTCTAGGAGAGAGAAACAAATAGCCAATGAAACGGTGTATATGTAAAAACGTTATCTTGTTAAACATCATCCCAGTGTTATGGGCTACATACGTAGTAGATATATGATGATGACGATAATTACTCTTCTGCCTTATAAAACGTAAGATATCGAACAGGATTAAACATCAAAATTGATTAAATTGATTGAAAATAAAATGTTTCGTTTTAAGTAAAAAGACTAGTATTTGACATACAAGTTTGATAAAACAGATTATTTTCTTTACTTTTTGTTAAGAAAGTTTGTGTTTCCATTAAAATTGAGTAAAAAAATTATGATGTAGTGTTGTTGCTTACGGATAGACACTGTGTCTCCATTATAGTAAAATAAGAAAGAAAATATGTGGATCAAACTAATGGCTGGCAAAGTTTATCTGTTGATCCATATCACTTGGATTAAGAGTTAATCTTTAAAGATTACCTGGAAAGCTGGCTCATTTTCCACCCACACCCTAAATCGTTTTTATTCTTTTTTCCATTTCTCTTTTTTCTTTATGTAGAGACACGAACTAGGGGATCGTAAATCTTTTTAATTATTTTATCTAAATAATTATCAAATTAATATATTTAACTGTTTAGATATTCAGCATGATTTAAACTACAAGCTATTCAAGAAGTTACAATTTTCAAAAACATTTCAGTTTTGCAACCTGAAATTTGTGATCAAATAACCTGAAATTTGTGATCAAATAACCTGAAATTTATGATCAAATAAGCTATAATTCTCAAATTCTGCATTTTTTTTTCTAATCAAATTTTCAAACTTAACAGAAAACTTAATTTCTATTATTTTAGGCATTATTGGAAATACTATTATTCATTGATATATATATATACATATATATATATACATATATATATATATATATATACAGGGTGACCCCCCCCCTCAAAAAAAAGAGGACATTCAATTGTTTTTCTGAGCATTTTACAGTCGACGGAGAAAAAAAGCCAAATACCCTAGTGTTTTTGATGTGATGTTTTGAATATAATAAACAAGTTATGACTAAAGTTTCATTTCATTCCGACAGAACACTAAGAAACGGGGTCTAAATTAGAGTTGGGGCCTGTTCTTTTTGGGTCACCCTTTGTGTATGTATGTATGTATGTATGTATGTATATATATATATATATATATATATATATATATATATACATACATATATATATATACACACACATATATATATATACATATGCATATATATATATATATAAATATATATATATATATATTTAGCCAGTAGATTTTAGTTTCCTAGACGTACATCCAATGAAACAACATGTGTCTACCAAAAAGTGCTTAATGAGTGAACAGAGCAGGTATATGAAATTTATAAATTTTATTGTTTTTATAAATAAATTTCATATATATATATACATATATATACATATATATATACATATATATATACATATGCATATACATATATATACACATACATATACATATACATACATTATATATATATATATTTATAATCATAAATGTCGTAGTAGCAGACTGGCTCTACAAGTACATGTTGCCATTCAACGAATGTCATTTAACTATAATTAAAAACCTATGATTTAATTTCCGTAACGACTAAATGAAACTGCTTCATTTTTTGCTCGTTTGTGTCACGTTTTTTTTTTTAATCTTGTTTTTCATGCAAAAATTTTTGCCTGTGTTTCTTTTATTGATTTTTATTAAATACAAGAAATGAATACGTCCAAAGTCGTAATCTGAAAAAAATTTAAAAAATCCTGCAGCTGTAAACGGGCAAATGACTTTAATGATTACCGAATAATATTTTTATTTCATTAAAATCAAAGAAAAAAATATTTATTTAAATTCTTAAAAATACCAATAATTATTATTTAAATAGTTCAGCGGTTTTTCAATACATTTTTCTACATGTAAATGTGTGTTTTCTTGAATATGTGTGTATGCGTTTGTATATCAATTTTTGTGTTTGCATAAATATACATGTATATGTGCGCATATGTCTGTATGAATATATACATGTGTGGAGAATTGTAAGAATGTTTATATCTATATGTATATATATGTACGTGTATGTATATGAATAAGTGTTCATATGAACATGCTAATGTGTTTGTATGAATACATTTTTTTTTACTTACGTTCACCTCTAACAAGCTATATTAGACATAAGGAGCTATTATTTGGAACCAGGCCTAAGAAAGATTAACAAGATGTTGGTTTACATCATATTTAACTTCAGTCAGGTCAGGGAAACAGATAGCAGGAAAGGAGTTCCAAAGTCTAGCTATTTGAAGGAAGAAAATATTAGATTAGAAAGATTTCTCTCATTTAGGGACCTCAACAGTGAAAGGGTGAGATTTTGTTGCTAAGTGGGTTTGTCGGGGATATGTACATTGAGGGAGCACAAGTACAACGAGTTCATCAGAGCACCTTCCATTAAAATATTTGTAAAACGGGCACAGAGAGGCAACATTGTGGACATGGGACAGGAGATGGAGCTTAGTTGACAAAATGGGTCCTATTAGATTGATAATCTTTTTTTTTTTGGACCCTATCCAAGAGGAAGAGACTAGTGATAGATGCACGAGCCCAAAAGTGGCAACAATACTCCATGAATTGGCGAATGGTGGTCTTATAGAGGTACAGGATACTCTCAGGTGTGAGTAGTTTTCTAGCACGATAGAGAGAACCCACTATTTATGTATGTATTTGTATGAATAAATATGTCTGCATTGTATTAAAAGTATTTATCTTTTACTATAAAACTTTTATTGGGATGCAGGTGGTTGTCAGCAGTTCTGTATTTTTCTAATGCTTACCTCACAAGATATGATCGATCTCACATCGATTATATATTTTTCATATGAAACATGCTAATAATTTTTTTTTTCGAATTTGGCAATCATTATCTGAAACATTTATATCTTTGTAAGAATATGTTTTCAGATATGTTTATATCTGTGATTTCCTTCATTATTGAGAATGTAAGGGAGACAATTTATAATTTCGGATTGTCCAAATATTCAGATTTTATTTAATCTTCTTTGTACCAAATATGATTAGCCTTTAGTCTGATTAACTCGTTGTATGAAATGGGTAGTGAATCTAACAGCCACATATCTAAGGGGAATAACTTTGTTTAACATTTATATCTTTTTTTTTATTTTGGGAAGTCTAAACAATAGTGTAAATTTATGCTGTTATATTAGCAGTGCTCGTTTGAGCTCCAATCTATGGTCCCCCTTGCCAAACTTCCACAAAAAACCCTCGTCTAGCTGAAACTACTATCAATAATTCCCCCCACTCTTTATCTGTGCCTGAACTTAAACGTAGATTCCATGAACAAAGCTTCTTTCTTAGAACTGCGCGCCTGTGGAACTCTCTTCCGTTTCCCTACTTTCCAACTGAAGACAATATGATCGTCTTCAAATCCAATATAAACAAGTAATCCAATTTAATAAATTTCTACTACAAACGATTACCATGATATTGTCCTATTGACTACCGTACATGCATTAACCCTTATCCTCGAGTGGCCTCCTGGCCTTGATAAGAGGTGACTCCTTTGTAAACAAAGAAAAAGTCTATTCTATAATCGGAAAAGTCAAATATTCATAATGAAACATTTTATAATTAATGACTTTCAAGATGTTTCCTTTTGAAGATTTAAGTGAAATTAAACAAGCTAATGGCTCTATTGACCAACTCTTGTATGTTTTAAATGAATAAGTCATGAACATCATAAACTTTAAGATCATTATTTATCTTGAACGCAAAGCAGATGTAATCGATTTCAGAACAAAAGTTAACAATTTAATTTCTCTTTATAATATTAAATAACGTAAACGAAAATGAGACCACGACTTGTAAGAAGAAAAGGAAATCTAATTCCCCATTGATTTCGTTTGACTTGTTTTGGTCATGCGCTATTGACTTTGTCCTAAGATCTACCTCCTAAACATGATCGACTCCACTTATTTCCAATAAGCGTCTGAAATGTACTGTTTGCAATAGCCAGTCATTTACAATAGGTCATTTAAAAGCGGCAATCTAGAAAGATAATTCTGGTGAATATTAATATTTCTTTAATTACAAACGTGTTAACGAAACAGCAATTTAAAATATTTAGATTATTTGGATGACTCGAACTACTATTCTCATCTTGGTTGTTATATTCATAAAGTTTCGGTTGATGTAATCTCCGACCTTCTTCAAATGCATCTACTCAAACTTTTAAATCTTTATATTGAACTTGGGGACTTATACAGAATTTCAAGCGGAATCTTTTATTTCAGTTTATCCTCCAGGGTAGATTGTTTTCATTCCGTCAGCCATGAAGTGGTAATTTATGTTATACTAAGTTATTATGTGTATAAATTTATGGTGCAATGGATATATGTGTTGATTAATAATCAATTTTAATTGTCAGTCTTCCTAAGATTCAATCTTTATTACAGGCTACAATATAACCAAGAATAACATTAATGAACAGATGGAAGTATAACAATTTGCTGCCATGGATTAAATAAAGGCTTTAAGTTCGAAATATTTTGCATAGACTTATGAGTTCAACATAAAGATTTTCAAGTTCGAAAAGATGCAACTGAACGAATGGTGGTTACATCAGTTGAAACGTTGTAAAAATAACTAAATAATTCAAATTATTAATCCTCATCAACATCCTAAACATAAAAATAACAATGTTTATCTTAAAGAATGACAACATTTATTTCTTCATGCAATCCCAATTTGTCACTTTTTTCATTAACCACGCAAAATGCACCTTTACAGTGATCCTTTTAGAAGCAAATCAAACAAATAATTTAACATTATTAACATATATATATATATATATATATATATATATATATATATATATATATATATATATATATATTATTCCTTAATTGGAATTCATTTTTGAGATGAGCATTATATATTAATTTATTTTTATTTCGGACTATTATTAAAAAAAACAACAACTAATAAAGATGAGAATAATAGTCTGAAATAAAAATAAATTATTATTAAGCTAATGATCAATAATTGCACTTTAATAGTTAAACAAAGTATAAATAATTCAAATAATCAACTTGTTTAATGGCTACAATGGATTTAGATGGAATAATTTAGAATGGTCATTTAGAAAGAATAATGTGAACTCATATTCAAGAATTTTTCACAAATACTATTTAGAAGAAAGGAACTGCTTGTAGTAAGCGTCTACACTGCATCGTTTACAAAACTCATATTTTATTGCATGAGAATGTAAGGGAGATAATCAGTTATTTCAGCTGGTATTTTTTTTTTTTTGCATAAATCTTTTAGCTGTTCTATTGAATACAACCAGATTATCCTCTGTGTTCATTAGCTTACCGTGCACGATAAGCCGTTATTAATGAGTCATGAGGTGAAAGTAGAAATCATAAATCAAAGGGAAATAACTTTGTTCATCATTAATATTTTATTTATTTGAAGACATTTGAACACAAGTAGCATTAAAAGCTTAAAATATAAGTTTTCCTACCATGTTCTTACTTGAACAGATCGTCCTGATAGAAATACTTCTATATTGATATTACATTTATAATACATTATTTTTAATAAATGTTTTGTCTTAAAATAAATAAAACATAATTTATATCTTAACAAAATCTTAATTCAGTTTTCAATATGCATTTTATTGTCTTATTTCCAGATATTTTCTCCAACCTGCAATACGTGAGGATTGATTCCATTCAACTTGTAGTCTTTAAGATACTTGTTGATTGCTTGTACCCAAGTCTTCTTCACTTGTCCTATTTTCCTTCGCTCTTTCACCTCAAGAATTCTACATGTTTTATACAAAATTCTCTCCTTTCAATTTAGCCAAGCGAACATAGCCAACTGACATTAAGGAATTAAATCTTAAACAAAAATAGATATCTTTAAGATGTATTCATTTAATTAATGACACGTATTGCAATGGAAATGCTATTTCAAACTAAAGTCAAACAGACTATAGACCTATAGATGAAGAGATATAAAAATATTATTTCCAGCTTAAGCATATCTGACTTAGTTAAATGACAAGTAAAACCTTTATGGGTATGTATGGGCACATCTTTAAGTTTATTCTCTGGAACCAACTTATAAAGGGACTAGCACACAAAAAGTGCCAGAATAATGAGTTTTGCTTTTGCTATATGATAAATACAAATCTAATAAGAACAATAAATCTTAGCTCCTTACATCAAGTTGCTCCATGCTTTGTCTGGAGCGATTTCCAAAAGCAAATTGGCCCAAACAAAGTGCTTATGATATCATGTTATCAAATGTAACCAATTCTTATATTAGTGAATTACAAATATTTTCTTAAATGAATATCCAGGAATCAAGACTTTTTACAGGAAAACTTACACATATGAAAATCCTCACACAAGGGACCTCACTATGTAAAGAGATGAATTTTTGTCAATTATTAGTGCTTGGGACTATATTGAAAATTTGATTTCATGCAAGATGGAGCACCTCCTCACTTTGTTATTGTTGTTTGTGAATGGCTGAAAGCCTAATTCCCTGGAGGATGGATGGGGCATTGAGGTTTGCATAAATTGCTGGCCAGAAGTTCTGACTTAATTTCGACTTTTTCTCTAGGGTTGACTGAAAGAATAAGTCTAGTCAACCAAACCAAGAAATTTAGAATAAATTGGAGGACGAATACATGAAGTTATGACTATTATTCTGCAAGAATTTCTTGTGAAATCAATTGATGCGATTTCTGATTGGCTTGAAAAGCTCGCGGTGAATGAAGGTGCCTATATTGAACTTTATATAAAAGTCCATGCATTGTATTTTCTTCTAATATTTATTAATTGTTTAAATTATATTTCAAAAATAGATTGTATACATTTTATAATAAGGATTTACTTTTCAATAAGGGTGTATATTAAGATACGTTGATGCATCATAAGTTCTCGAATAAAATACCCATGATGCAGCATACATACATTTCCTTTACTTTATCTCATTCTAACATCTTTGCCATTAATCGCATGAAGTGTACATTTGAGAACTTAATTCAGCAAATTGAATACCAGTAGGATCCTAACGACTAATTGTCAAACTTAGAATTTTATAAATATAAATAACAAGTAGTGAAAATAATCAAGTTTAAGATATTTTTGTATTAATCTAATTATATATATACTATTATCATTAGGATGGTTTCAGCCAAAAAAATCTCCAAACTTCTTCCCGTACATTTTTTGGAATATTTTTCAAATCATTGGGTTACATTGTCACATTACATCATTCATGATCAGACAGAAGTGTTAAATAGTTTTTGTTTTTGTTTTAAATTCTTAGTTATTATCGTATATCGTGAGGATTGAACCTTCAACCTCAACAAGACTGTCACTTAGAAGTGAGTTGTACTAAACACCTTCATCTATTGCATTATGGGTGTATCATTTTTATTTATCTTGAAGATAAAAGATATGAAATTGATCCCAGCACAAAAAATCTTAATTAAATTTCTTCTGTTAAAATTGAATCAAAGAAGATGAAAATCAAATGAAATTGTTATCTAAAACCATGAAATAAACTTCATTCTCTGTTAATCTTTTTTTTAGGATTTTTTTTTCAAGCAATTTTGATGAGAGCTTAGAAAAACAGATCTAGAAAAGAATTACCTTTTCATAATCTTCAATAGTTGACTAGAAATCTGGCTAAATAGAATCATTCACAGTAATCATTTAAAAAGAATAATCTGCACGATTTGTTTTGAAGAATTATTCACAAAATCCGCTAAGAAGGAAGGAACTGTCTGCTTAGCAGTTTACAATGCATTCATTCAGATCTTATGAATCCAATTATTTTCTTGTTGAAATTAGTTTTCTCCCGTATTTTCTAAAACGAAATTTATCACTTAGAGGAGGGATAAAGAGAAGGGTGCCAACATCCTAAGTGAAGTGTTTCTGTAGAAAAGACTAGATTCGAACATAGCACATCCAGGTTGTCAGTCCTTATAGTTAACCATGTAAAACCAACACTTACCAATAAATTATTTATAAAACTTTTTGCTTGTCTAATTAAGTTATCTCCCTTTGATTTCTGACGATTAATTCCGCCTAATTATACAATAAACTAATAAACTCAAATGATAATCCTATTGTATTGACAAAAGAGATAAAATCAGATTTACAAAAATCTTTTTACCAGGTGAAATAGCTGCTTATCTCCCTTACATTCGCATGCATGAAACAATTATGGACTATAAAAAGATTTATTGTAGAAATGGTTCCTTCATTTAAACAAAACTAAATCACCTTGTTGCTTTAAAAATGTTATTGCCTGATCATTAAAAGTAAATTTACACATCTTATTTGTTGGGAATAAAGAAGCTGATATGCCCAGAAGGGACTCTAATAAATATTATCAAAAAATCCAATTTTAATTCTATTTATCTTAGTCCTTTCAGGTCCGCACAAGTTTCTTTACTTCCTCAAATAAAAAGATGTTTGGTGTGTTTATTACTTAACTCACAAGCAATATTTATGATAATTTAACATGCTTATGTTTTATATTAAATATGAATGTTTAAATGAAGACATGACTTAATTGAATAAAATATGCATTATCTTTAAAATAATCTATGTCACTAATAGTAGTGTTTACACATGGTTATTATACAGATAGAAATTTGTGCTTAATATAATAAAATGTTGAATTTATATAATGATTTTTTAAAACAAGAGTGTTATTGAATTATAGATTTTAATTATATTGTTTTATTTTGTATACGTAAGCAGTAGTTTAATTTCTAAAATTCACGATAAAGCTATTAAAGCGATATTAATAATCTTTTCATGCTAACTAACCAGACAGTTTCCCAAAATGTAACGTCTATTTTAGTTCTTTACAGACGAAGGCTTGGACTCTATACTAGCAACATAGTATTCTAAATTGTATAAGATCTGATGTTCCAAGGATGGTTTAAAGATTTACTACAGTGGTAATCTATAGAAATTTGTACTTATACATGTTTATAATACATTATACGGACACTCTGTTCTGAATGAAATCTATCTTCGTTTGTTAGTAGATACAGGGATATCAAAATATGACAGCAATTCTGGACGTTTTAAACTGAAACCAAAATTTGAGAATCTGATATGTCGCTTTTGTTCTTTTTATATGAATCAGTTAATTAAAAGCTTTTGTTTAACCTGCTTGATGATGTTGTTGGCATTGGTTCCACTGATCCATTTTTAGAATCAAGTTTCTACAAGCGGTGTAACAGAGCTGCTGATACTGGGTTCGCAGTAATTTTTAGTAATTTACCAAATGTCCACTACTAACGATGACTACAACATGATCCGCTTGATCACTGTACACTCATTAACCCTTTTCGTCCAGTGGTCTCCAGGCTTTGATAAGTGGTGATTCCTTTGTAAAAAAAAAAAAAAAGAAAAAACCAACAGCCATGTGCAAATAATCAAGCCAGATGGGTGATGTGACATCACAGCAGAGATAAAATGGACATGTGTTCCTGGAAGCAGATATTCGAGACGTGGTTGAGAGGTAGAGGATTTGAGATGCGTTTGAGACATGAGAGAGTGGGAAAGAACGTGTTCAATACACGTGTGTTTTGAGAAGTGGGATTCGAGATGTGTTCGAGACATGTGTTCGAGACATCACAGAGAGAGAAAAGTTACACACTGCCAGAAAAGGAGAAATGAACTGTTTAAATACTTAGAAAATATGCATTATTGGAAATATTTAATATAAAGGTTTTGCTAAAAAAAAGTGCATTGAGTTTTTCTTTCTTCTATTTCATTGCAACAAAGTCTACAGTGTTTTAGGCTTGTTAAAAAGTTATGACACGATTAAAAAAGGTGTACAGCATTACAGAAATACCATGTGGAGGCTGACAACATCCATAGTGAGAATAGTGACACGAATCTGCCAGGATGTAAACTTAGCCTATATCTACATCACATCTATTGTTTTTTTTGTTTTGTTTTTTGTTGGTGGTTGGAAATCATATATAAATGATGAACTGGGTTGAACTTACTGTGATGTTATGATTATTGTAACCATGTTCATCAAGGTGTGCGACAGCATACCCTCTTGTCTAAATGATCCCAGATTCTCTGATCAAATGTAATCAAAATATCACACACTTCGAAACACAAAATATATGTTAAAAGAAACAATAATGGAAGTTCATATGATCATGTAGTTATGCACAAATCCAATAAGATGACCAATCAGAGTGCATGGTTATCCGTATCTTCTCTTTGAAGCTAAATAAGTTGTCGGTTTCCTGTCATGGTTCAGTATGTTATAAGAGGAAAATATTTTGGCAACAGTGAAATCTGCTATTTTTCTATTGAAAAATCTTTAAAAAAAAAGATGTGATCTAAAATAATTAGACTAAAGTAGTAGTATATGTTGGGATCCCACACAAGTAGAATATGTCCTGAGAATAACATGAAACGGAGTCAGGTCGTAGCTGTAGCATGCAACAAAGATAAAGTGTGAGGGTATGCAACAGTGGCCTCAGGAATCAATAATAGGTGGAGGGGAGGCATCCAATCATCACTGATTCTTGTTAGATCCCTAAAATTAGGCAATTTTGAGCCTGGCCAGGATCAAATGAGTACGTTTTAGAAATTTCAAACACTATATAAAGGAGGATGGTAAAACCTTTCAATAAAACATTTAGTTCTGAAAATGCCTGCAACTGCATGCACCCCCTAAGCAAAGGTTTTGATCTCAATCATATGACGAAACTCTCTGAAAAGAATATGCAATTCATTTGTATACAATCATATTCAAACAATCTATTCTTCTCCTATTATTTTTAAGTATTAAAACTTATACAGATTCACCAAGCAATCAGTGAAGGACTTTTAACTTGAACATATTTTTTTATTTTTGCACAACTGTAACAGAATTTTAACACATGATGCAGACGACTGAGATTCCTTGAAAAAAAGAAAAAAGAAAAAGAAAAAACACTTATTTTAAATGGTTTACATTTTTGGTCTGTTAGCAACCATTTCTGGAGAAGGTATTTAAAAGAAAATGTTTGTGTCAACAAACTTGAAACTCTACAAGAAGTGAAGGAGACCATCTGGAATGAAGAGGAATTTGAATGATACTTAAGTTATCCTGCAATCCATCAAAGATAATGTTTTGCAAAGAGCATAAATGTGTGAAGCTGAAAATGAAAACTATTTAAAAGAAGTTATTTTTCATAAATAAATTCTTTTTCATTTTTGTTTTTGCAAACAAAACTTCATTGTCATTTGCATATGTTAAAATTAAGGTACCATCAAAAATAACAATATATTCACGTTAAAAAATCTCACAGTGAATATTTGGGGCATAAAGTCAAGTGTTGTAGACAACTAGGTGGTAGACACATTTCATCCGAAATAACTAATAAAAACGAACACGATGAATGAACATTTGAAGTTATTAAGAACTTAAAGAAAGAATTAAATTTACGAAGAAAAACAATGTTTTATTACAGTGAAAAAATATGAATCCTCGATAAAAAATATCTTTCGGAAATGTGAGGTAGTCATAAACACCAAATCTTCATTGAATTAAGAGTAACAATAAAAGAAAAGAAAATCGAATTTAGTTAACTGTTATTTCTGAGGGGAAAAAACGTCATTGTCATTCAAAACATGAAATTCGAAATGTTCTGCTTTTCAGTTAAAAACAAACATAATTTAGAAATTTCACTATGAAGTTTTTTTTGCAGTTTTAGATTCTTGTTTATTCTGTCAGTTGTGGGTGTTTATTTTCTTAATTGTGCTTGTGTCCTTCTATTTTAACGCACTATTCTCCCAAAATATATAAAATATAAACACAGAAATGGAGAAATCTCTTTGTGCATTAATTTAAAAGTGTTTTCTTATTTGGTGAACCTTAGTTGTAGAAATATTTACAATTACTACTTAGAAAAGCATTTTACTAATGCATTGCTGGTTGTAACAATCAAGATCACAGTGTGGTATCTGTTCTGATGCTGCATTTCACCTTTTCTGTCCTCGGTTAGTAGAGGAGAAATCCTTCATGACTGAGACAATTTTTATTTTTCTTCCTATCCAGAATGCCCCATTTTAAGGAGCTAGAGTTTTGCCACATTAAAAACCGACCTTGTGTCTGACTCTGCCCTCGTGGGGAGACAGATAAATAGAAACAATAAATAAAAATGGAGGCACTAACTTCAATGAAAATGTATTATAGTTGACAGTATCAGCGTAATAATTTATTTACTTTATTTATGTATTTATTTAATTCTTCTTCGTAAATAAACATATATCAGTAACTATCAAATATAAGTCCATGCATTCATATATATATATATATATATATATATATATACATATATATATATACACACACACACACACATATATATATATATATATGCACACACACACACATATGTATATATATATATATATATATATATATATATAGTCATCCACATACATTACTGTTTCGCTGTTTTACAGCTCATCAGTGCGGCTAGACAAGCATCTACCTCAAGCCAGGATCGAAACCCGATCGCCTAAACGCCAGTCGGAGCTTTTAAGCGTTGCGCTATACAGCTGCTGCTATGCGGGCAGTGAATTAACAATGTTTTGACATTGTCCAAAGTACCTAAGCTCAATTAGTTTCCACAAAGAACATCGCTTCATACGTTAATGGTAATTTGTATATCACTTCTCAAATGTTCAAACTAAGATAGGGAGCATTATAGTCATCCACGTACAGTACTGTTTCGTTGTTTCACAGCTCACCAGTGCAGCTAGAAAAGTAATTACCTCAACCCAGGATCGAAACCCGATCGCCCAAACAACAGTCGGCTGCTGTTATGCAGGCAGTGAATTAACAATGTTTTGACATTGCCCAAAGTACCATAGCTCAATTTGTTTACACAAAGAACATCGCTTTATACGCTGAATATCACAGCACATAACCACATTGATCATTAGTAGATATGAACAATAAAACATGTGCCTGTGGATACATATACACACACACATACATACATGCATATATATATATATATATATATATATATATATATATATATATATAAGTGAGACAATAGAAAAAACAGATTCTAGAGACCATATCTTTATTTTCCAGCAAAGAGATTTATTATTTATGGCCGCTTCTTTACTTTTCCAGTACAATCAGGTTTTCAAGAATATTTAGAATCTTCTAGATCAATGATTCATCCGGAAATCAAATAGAAACGTATATATTAAAAAAAAAAAAAGCTTTAATTTGCTTTGGAAAACTCTCTTCACTGGAAATATAGATATATATTCGTTGTTATTTTCTTTTCTTTTATTATTTTTTTTTTTTACTATTCTCTATTCATAAAAGCTCTGGAATTACCATTGCTTGGTTAATTTAAATGCTTGTTCTTCGATCCATTTATTAACTACGTCTTTATGTATGCAGTTATTACTTAATGAAACTTTACTTTATTAATACAGTTTCATAAGTTAGTATGTGATGGGGGTCATTATTTTACCGAATTCTTTAAAACATGTTCTAGTATTAGAAGTAACTGTACACTGATTCAGATGGAATTCAGTTGATGCGATAATTGCATACAAGTTTTGTTAATAATTTTATTGCATTTATGCAGGGTTCTTGAATTTCAGTTGTTTGGAAAAATTCTGTAGAAATGTTAGTTTGTATATTATTTAAAAAGGAGGGGCTGAACCATATAAAATCGCCTAATTTTTTTTTATTTGTATTTGAGGTGTTAGTGTGTCTATAGTTTATATTGTTTTTAGTGTTTAGGAAGCGATTTGGGTAAGGAATATGAGATTCTGCATTATTTGATAAATAAGCTATTTTATTTATATTCATAGACATTGTATGGGTGTTATATATTCTCTGCAGCCAATCGTTCAATGTGCTTTTCAATCTATGTAATTTCTAAAACCAGCTTTTGTCACTGTCTCGATATATACACTTGACAGCGAAATAAAACACACAGGACTGTATTATAAAATATTTTGTTTATTCTTAGACAACCTTTTCGATTTTAGTATGACGGTTGTGACATCAATGAAGGCGCATGGCGCGGTTGTGGTGCAAATATTTTTGGCAGCTTGTCCTTGTTCTCTGATCAACTCTATCTGTTGTCGATTTGTATAAAAATCCTTCTATTCCAGAATGTTTACTATTTCTCGTTGTCTATTGTTCTACTTCTTTGACCGATATTTCTCTCGCGTATTTCTAGTCAAAGTATGCATTTCAATGGTGGAAGCCTTTCATTCCTCAAATGGAATTAGTTTTGTTGTACATTGAAGGGGGCAGCGCTCGGTTTTTAGTTAGAAACAAAGTAATTGGCTTCGAAGATAGAATCAAACTCAGCATCAAACGTTAAAGTGAATACATATTGTCATTTAGATACGATTCCAGGAATGCAGTGGACTTATCCATTTTAGTAAGAAATAACTATCAAAACAAAGTTAGGTCAGAGGAATAATAAACAACCAAATTAAGGAATATCCCTTGTGTCCCCAGGACACGTGTTGGGAGCATATACAATATTCACATGCAAAACATACACATGTTGG
>NC_136485.1:160503240-160505740 GCF_053919585.1 Euprymna scolopes | reverse complement strand
ACTGGTAGAATACTTAACATAATTAAATCCTTCTTAGATAAGAGAAAAATCCAGGTAGTCCTCGACGGTCGCACATCTAAACAATATGATATAAATGCGGGAGTGCCCCAGGGTTCTATCCTTGGACCTCTATTGTTCCTAATATTCATAAATGACCTCCCCGACAACATTGCCTCTGAGATGGGTATATATGCTGATGACACTACACTCTATGGCAGACACGACAGGAAGACGAATGAACACATTTCTAAAGAAATGGCAGAAACACTAGAGGAAGACCTCCAATCTGTAGTGGAATGGGGACAAAAGTGGTTGGTCGCGTTCAATGCTGCCAAAACTAAACTAGTTTCATTCAATAATTACAAGAAACCCTCTCTACCACCCATAGCAATGGCCAACGACTCTTTATCTGAGAGTCCATCTTTCAAACTCCTTGGCCTAACGTTCACAGGAAACATGAGTTGGAACAATTACATTGAAGGCATTGCCAGGGCCGCTGCAAGAAAGGTAGGCTCTCTCTACCGTGCTAGAAAACTACTAACACCCGAAAGTATCCTGTACCTCTATAAGGCCACCATTCGCCCATGTATGGAGTATTGCTGCCACATCTGGGCTAGTGCATCTGCTACTAGTCTCTCGCTCCTTGACAAGGTTCAAAAGAGAGTCGCAAACCTGATAGGCCCTGAACTGGCATCTAAGCTTCAGCCTCTGTCCCATCGACGAAATGTTGCATCCCTCTGCCTTTTCTACAAGTATTTTAGTGGTGAATGCTCTGACGAACTGCAATCACTTGTGCCCCCACGACGCGAGCACCCTCGACAAACCCGACAGGCTACTAGATCCCACCCCCACACTGTAGAGGTCCCTAGATGTAAAAGATCTTTTTACTCCAATAGTTTCTTCCCCAGAACCGCAAGACTCTGGAATTCCATTCCAGGTCCCTGCTTCCCCAACAGTACTGACGTGCAGAAGTTCAAGTGTAACGTGAACCGACACCTTGCTGCCCAAATCCCTACATAGTACCCCAGTAGTCGTTGCCCCTGATAGTAGCCCCCTACACCAAAGTGGCAATTTGCCTTGTTTGGGGTGAAAATGTAATTAAAAAAAAAAAAAAAAATATGAATTATCACTGCATTGTATAATCTTAACCTCAAAGCCGTTAATACGAGGGGCGCGCAATAAGTAATGCTCTTGACCCAATTCCAGTTGTCTGATCTAGCTGAACTTTTGCATGTGTAATGATTTATATCTCTCCGGGTTATGTGGCAAATTACAGCTCTGAAATAATTGTGGTTTCTGTTTTACAGGTGTTTGAACTGAGTCAGGTGTGAAATGGAGCCTGTTGGATGTCGAGCAGTGATCCAGTTTTTGTATTTGAAAGGACGCACACCACAGGAGACCTTTGATTAAATGAAAGCAACTTATGGTGATAATGCCCCATCATATGACCCTGTAAAATGCTGCCATCGTGAATACAAACATGGCCGGAAGTCTGTATAAACAGCTCCCAGACCTGGTCGCACCCCCTTCTGCCATTGATGAGGCATCTGTCCGTCAAGTTGAGGCTGCCATTTTGGAAGATCGGCGCATTATTATTTGTCAAATAGCCCAAGATTTCAAGATTAGTACAGGGTCTGTGAAACTATCATTCATGACCAACTGCATATGCATAAGGTGTCTGCCAGATGGATTCCCAGGTTGCTCACACCATTCCTGAAGTGAGAACGCGTCGAGTGCTCGAGGATGAATTTGGAGATATGCCAAAAAGATGAGTGAAAGTTTTTCAAAAGACTGATTACACAGGATGAAACCTGGGTCCATCCCTTTGATCCAGAGACCAAAGCCCAATCAATGCAGTGGAAGCACTTGGACTCACCACCTCTAAAGAAGGCAAGGGTGCAGCCCTCCGCTGACAAGGTCATGCTCACAGTCTTTTGGGGCTAGGACGGAGTAGTGATGACAGATTTCCTGGCAAAGGGTACCACAATTACAGGAGCCTATTATGTTTCACTTTTGAGGAAATTAAGGGAAGCTATCAAAATCAAGAGGCGGGGAAAGATCAGCAAAGGTGCAGGACAAGGCTTTGGTCCACAACTCGCATGTCACCAGATCAGAAGCACGGGCATGTGATTATGAAATCCTCACCCATCCTCCCTACTCTCCTGACCTTGCACCCTCTGACTTTCACCTCTTCCCAGCCATGAAGTTGTTTTTGAAAGGAAAGCGTTTCCCAGATGATGCAGCCTTGATTTCTGAAGTCATGTTGTGGTTGGAGGACAAACCTGGGGTGTTCTACAAAAACGGTCTCCAGAGCTACATCAAATGATGGGAAAAATGTATAACTCTAGGAGGTTACTATGTGGAGAAAGACTAATAACTGTTCCAAATTTCGTTACTCTACTGCTATGGGAAGTGGGTCAGGGACATTACTTATTGCACGCCCCTCGTATTCTCTTATCCAAATGCATAAATTGCTATTCTTTTTATTCAGCTAATGTCA
>NC_136485.1:160470740-160493240 GCF_053919585.1 Euprymna scolopes | reverse complement strand
GATAGAACTTATTTGGAGTGTTTCAAACCAGTGGAACACATTACACTCGGACTGCTTCCTGGCTGATTGCAACTCGGTTATTTTTAAATCCAATACCAACAAATTATTGTCAGGGACTGCCTCAAAAGTAATCAAACGTAGTTCATACCCTTGGCCAATGTTAGTATTACCATAATTTTTCCATCTTTCAGCTAGCAGCCATTACGGCTCATTAACCGTTATCCTTTAATGTTAGTGTATTTTCTCTAAAAAGAATATAATCTACATAAAGTCTAAAAGTGTATTCTTATGTAATATTTACAGATAAAACATTGAAATTGTTACCAATTATTTAAGTGTACCCTTGAGAAGACTATGGTGGTATAATCCCTTTAAAATTCAAATATATCCTATATTTATAGACTTTAATCGTTTGTACACTATCTTTGGGGGGGGGGAGGCAATAGAAAGACCGAACCTTATTTAAAACTTCAAATATATTTTATTTTGATCAAATTTTTGTCATATATATATATATATATATATATATATATATATATATATGCAGTAGAACTCCAGGGTACAGCATTAATCCGCTCCAGGGTTGGTGAAAACGTAGTATGGCAAGTGGGCTAAGCAAAATTTTGTAAAGTACATATTAAAAATCAGTAACAAAATACAATACAGTATATAATACACGTGTATAAAATAAAATAACATTATTAATTATACCATAAGGCGGGGAAAATACCGTAACCAGGGGTCGGAAAAAAATCGTATTCCACATCGTAACCTGAAAAATGCCGTATCCCAAAGCCATCGTATCCCGAGGTTTTACTATATATATATATATATATATATATATATATATATATATATATATATATATACGGCACAATCACGTTGACACACCAGTTCTCACCAGATCACCAAACTTAAGCAACGTTGAGCCTAGCCAGTACCAGATGGGTGACCATTTGGGAAGGGTAGACACTGTATGTACTGTGTCGAGTCGTAGAAATTTCCAGGTTGCTATCTGAGGGCGCATTAATTCACTGGGGGAGGTGCACCTCAGTCTTCGTTAAGACATGCATTTAGGAAAACGAAACTCTGATATAAAAACCTGTGGTATAGAGTATACTCTGGCCTGTGGAAGACATCTGCACCGAGGAAGTTAGCAGTAATACCAAAAAGTGGTTGGTTCTATACAAAGCCTTCACCACTATAAACAAATCATCTGTGTGGATTTCCAAGCAACTTAGTTGTTGTGGCAGAACCTTATACATAAAAATCGATGGGAGAGTCCATAACCATCTCCACAGCGAGATAAGGTCGCAGCTCACAAGAATCAAGAAAGCCAACAAACCGGAAGTCCAAGATTCGAGGTTTTGCATACTAGGCGAACCCTCTACCAACTGCGCAAACACGCCACACACACAAGAATGCCTATTAACTTACACAGATCAATCAACCCATGGCATACATCCGACTGTGGAAAAATATTATATATATATATATATATATATATATATATATACAAGTTAGAAAAGCATTTCATCCAAGGCATGAAAATTGTTAACCAAAATGTTTTTACTATAGGCTTTAAAAATAAAGGTACAAGATTCAATTATAAATTTATTTATCTTCAAAGTACACTTTTATAAATTTTACAAAATAAGGTATAAAAATTTAATTTAAATTGAATTAAAAAAGTACCTTGGATTTATTTTATATAATGTACATTCTATTGCACGTTAAAAAAAAATCATTGAAAATTTTATATCTATATCATTAATTGCTAGATGAAAGATAATGTTTTTAAATTGCAACAAAATGTGCATTACATAAAATAAATCCAAGGTAATTTTTGATTCAATTTAAATTAAAACTTCAATAAATTTAAATTAAAACAAGTAGAAAACATTTAGTATTAATTGAATAACACAACTATGTAAAGATATTATTTTAATATCTGATAAAATGTTTTTTCTTGGTGCCTACCATGTGAGGACCAGTGCTTTTACCGATAAATTATCTCTAAGTGATTGCCTATTAGTGCGTCACCTATCTTTTTGAGAGTTTTAAGTTTTATTTTTCTAGAAAAAAATAGAGGCATTCATATGTTCTGTTCAGTACCACCCGCCGCTAAGTCCATCATCTATTGAGAAGATACCAAGGTGAAATTTCAAACGCTTTGCTCAGGACGGGTCTACACTTGCATTAATTGCAGATATGAGTTACAACTAGTTTTACAATTATTATCCCAAAATGAATATTTACTAACATGACGCAGTTTGATATCATGGAATAATGACTAAGTTTGATATTGTGGTATGATTATTAAATTTGATATCGTGGAATGATTACTAAGTTTGATATTGTGGTATGATTATTAATTTGATATCATGGAATAATGACTAAGTTTGATATTGTGGTATGATTATTAAATTTGATATCGTGGAATGATTACTAAGTTTGATATTGTGGTATGATTATTAAATTTGATATCATGGAATAATGACTAAGTTTGATATTGTGGTATGATTATTAAATTTGATATCATGGAATGATTACTAAGTTTGATATTGCGGTATGATTATTAAATTTGATATCGTGGAATGATGACTAAGTTTGATATTGTGGAATGATTATTAAATTTGATATCGTGGAATGATGACTAAGCTTGATATTGTGGTATGATTATTAAATTTGATATCGTGGAATAATGACTAAGTTTGATATTGTGGTATGATTATTAAATTTGATATCGTGGAATGATTACTAAGTTTGATATTGTGGTATGATTATTAAATTTGATATCATGGAATAATGACTAAGTTTGATATTGTGGCATGATTATTAAATTTGATATCATGGAATGATTACTAAGTTTGATATTGTGGTATGATTATTAAATTTGATATCATGGAATAATGACTAAGTTTGATATTGTGGTATGATTATTAAATTTGATATCATGGAATGATTACTAAGTTTGATATTGCGGTATGATTATTAAATTTGATATCGTGGAATGATGACTAAGTTTGATATTGTGGTATGATTATTAAATTTGATATCGTGGAATGATTACTAAGTTTGATATTGCGGTATGATTATTAAATTTGATATCGTGGAATGATGACTAAGTTTGATATTGTGGAATGATTATTAAATTTGATATCATGGAATAATGACTAAGTTTGATATTGCGGTATGATTATTAAATTTGATATCATGGAATGATTACTAAGTTTGATATTGTGGAATGATTATTAAATTTGATATCGTGGAATGATGACTAAGCTTGATATTGTGGTATGATTATTAAATTTGATATCGTGGAATAATGACTAAGTTTGATATTGTGGTATGATTATTAAATTTGATATCGTGGAATGATGACTAAGTTTGATATTGTGGTATGATTATTAAATTTGATATCGTCGAATGGTGACTAAGCTTGATATTGTGGTATGATTATTAAATTTGATATCGTGGAATAATGACTAAGTTTGATATTGTGGTATGATTATTAAATTTGATATCGTGGAATGATGACTAAGTTTGATATTGTGGAATGATTATTAAATTTGTATATCGTGGTATGATGACTAAGTTTGATATTGTGGAATGATTATTAAATTTGTATATCGTGGAATGATGACTAAGTTTGATATTGTGGAATGATTATTAAATTTGTATATCGTGGTATGATTACTAAGTTTGATATTGTGGTATGATTACTAAGTTTGATATATAGGTAATATTACTAAGATAAGAGTTGAAGACATGTGTTGAGTATTGAGACCTTTTGGGGGCGTATTGCTAGAGAAGACTAACGGTTTTTGTTATTGAGCAATCAATTGTAAACAGTTGTTGGCATGGTTATCGGCATAGGCAGAGAGTATTGGCAATCAGGGTAAACTTGTTATCATACTCCAGTAGGATTGGTTATTGCCAGTAAAAAAGTCACTGAGAATGACTTGTGTACGAGTTTCTAGTGAGTAAATTATAAGAATATTTATAAGCAGACAAGCTTATTATCGTTACGTATGCAAAAAAGAATGTCTTAATTCATAATCAGTTATGAATTTTAAAATGAAATCCAAGTAGAAGAAATGCGGGTAGAGGTTATGACCCTACATGTGATTGATATATATATATATATATATATATATATATATATATATATATATATAGTGTCCACAAAGTCTGGCTACATTATGTAGTCAGACTTTTTGGGCACCGTGTAGATTATGCAGCTAGACTTTGTGGGCACCGTGTAGATTATGTAGCCAGACTTTGTGGGCACCGTATAGATTATGCAGCCAGACTTTGTGGCCACCGTGTAGATTATGTAACCAGACTTTGTGGGCACCGTGTAGATTATGCAGCCAGACTTTGTGGACACCCTGTATATATATATATATATATATATGCGCTTATTATCTTGAAGTAGTAGTAGTCTTTACATCAAGTGGTTTCATGCCTTGTATGGAGCGATTTCCTCACACACACACGCGCGCGCGCGCACACACACACACACACTTATAAATATGTATAGATAAAGAGATAGACAGATAGATAGATAGATAGATAGAACGTGAGAGAGATTGCCCTACAAGCATTAAAGCGACGTTTTTTTTTTTTTCATAATGTTATTTTGTTAGCTGAGTAATGATCTAGCATGCTGTTAACCTTCACCTAATTATTTTCGAATTAATGGTTATTCCACAAGCATTTCGTATCAAGTAGACATGAAAGATTTCCTGACAAGAAACCCATACCGCTGAACGTTGGACATTTGAAAGGAGCCGCGCACGGATTTATAAAAGAAAACTTGACTTGTTCGCTATACTGTGGCGGATATAATCTAGAGGTTGCTGGCATGCGCATCCGCCCACACGAAAACCTCATAAAAATGTTGCGCCTCTTCTATGAAAGTGTTGTATTAAAGCGCAAAATGATGTTAGAAACTAATTTTTAAAATATTTGTCATGTTGGAAGTATAAATATAAGTTCGGATAAATCATAAGTAATAAAGAATTTCTTTTGTATATCTTCATAATGTAGGGTTTTTTTATTCCAGTCTAAAGTGACGGCCACTTTTTTTTAAATCGAGAGAAGTATAACAGCTTTGTTACATGTGTATATTTCTCATTTACTCATGCCGCGTTGTTATTTACTTCCCTCACACGGTTGGAAAATGTGACACAAGAGTCGGCAAAGCTAGATTGAAAAGCCAACGCCTCAGAGAAAGAACATGCTCGCCCGCAAAAGAATGCCTGGCCAGACCCGTCTTCTGCATTTCCTGATAGGGCCTCTCTGGCGATTAGCAACGAAGTAATCGCTTCTCGAATAGAGAAGGCAAAACTTGGGAGAATGAACATTCCAGCACTGCACAGGACCAGCAAAATACTGCAGTCAGCAGGGAGAAAACGCTAAGAATGGTGTAGACTCTGTTGGCATTGGTGTCAAGGGAAGAAGAGTGTACTACTTGAAATGCTGCTAATATAAAAAAAAAGAAAAAAAAAGAAAAATGATTCCCTACTCTTATAACATCGCCTATTTTTCAAAAATTAGGTTCGGTTTGACGCTTTCGTTTAAATTATGTAAAATCGGCAAAAGTGCAGAATAGTTAACAGTCGAGAAATCATAAACAAACAAAAACAAAAACAAATTACGTATAGTAACCACAGTAGAATTTAATTATCTACCAACCTATCTACTTTTAACACGCTAAACCGTCAAGATTTTTATTCAAAGTTCTATTTTTAAGCTATCGTTATGACACACGAAAAAAAATGGTCAGGCGTTGGTTAACTTTTGGCTTCACTACTAAAACGATAGCCAAAAATGATTTATCATTAGCAGTCCGGAGGGTGAGGAGGGGAGCTTTCCACTAGAATTTAAGGTTTATGTTAGGGTAAGCTATTCTAACGGTCTTTTCGAGAATTATGTCCAGCGATAATTTTTCCTCATGTGTCATAGAGACCGCTTTGAAATAATAAAATGTTTAAATATAATAAATTGAAAAGTTTTAGCACGTACAAATTATACAGATCGGTAGTTAATTAAATTCTATTACTTTTTGTATAAATCATTTGTTATTTTTTTCCGTTTATAATTTTTCGACTGTAAACCATTCTGTATTTAACCTCTAAAATAACTATGACTTCTCGTTGGTACTCTTTGGGTAAATAATTAATTTTTAGGTTATAAAAAGAATAAAGATAAGAATTGTCCCTACCGAAGTAAAGATGAGAAGAAATAAAAGCCATTGATAAATGGATTGTTCAGAGGCCTTGCTTATCCTTCCCCATACCAACCCCCACCCCTATTCCATGACATGATTCTAATTTTGTAAGTGATATAAGAAAATGATGTTTTTTATCTTGAGTTTCAGTTTTCGAGGGAAATTCCTGGCCTGAAGACATAATCTCCCCAATAACGGGTGATTACATGTATGCACATATGTAACCATAACTGTTTGTATAAATAGATTATATATATATATATATATATATATATATATATATATATATATATATATATATATATATGACTAAATTCATAAATGCAATACTTTGTATGCTTAATTTGCTTGACTATTTGGTAACAGTTTATAAAATATCAATATTTTGTATTATTTTGTTATTTTATTTCACAAGGGAGTCACCACATATCAAGGCCTAATGCCCACTCCAGGTTAAGCGTCAATGAGTGTTTGAACTCTGTCAAAGAGGAATAGAGAGCTCTGAGTAGTTCCAAGCCAGATGTGACAAGAGTACTTTATTTTAGGATGTATTTAACTCTTATCTAGGAGAGGTTTGCTAAGAAATGAGATACCTTCTGGAGCGATAGAATGATGCAACCATTTTTCCAGTGACCAGGTCAGGAGTGAATGTCACCACCAGAAACTTGTCGAAGCGGGGTGCTTCTTTAAAAAAGACCCTTTCATATCAATAGAGGGGTAAGTCAGGATCAGAGCATTAATGGTGAAAAGATAGAAACTAGCTTGGATTTAAATTCGTTTAAATTATCTGGCTATGTTTTGCTCTTATTGCGTCACGTGCAATTCACTTATAATTCTATTTTACAAAGAAAATAGATTTTTCAATATATACAGTAATTAATTAAATTGATTAATACTTTTAAAAATATTATATGTATTAAGTTCCAACTTAGTTAATTTGCGTTAAAACGTTAAATCGACGCAGCATAAGAGTACTAATAAAAGGTCCAACTAAGAGTTTGGAAAGTGACTGCTCTCCCTCTCTTTTTCTTTCTTTCTTTCTTTCTTTCTCTCTCTCTCTCTCTCCCACACACACACACACACACACACACACATATATATATATATATATATATATATATATATATATATATATATGCAAAAGAAACGTTTAATGTACTTGTCACAATTTAAAAATGAAATCAAAGCAGAAAAATTGTGGCAGTTGTTACCCAACGAGCCCCTTGTCCGTTTAGTATATATATATATATATATATATATATATATATATATATATATATATATATATATATATATATATATATATATATAGTCATTAAATCAATATTAAATAACCCTCTTGAAGACATGCAAAGATAAATGTGACTAGACAGCGCAATATAAAATACAGAGCAAATAAACTTATTTTTACCAACAGCAGCAGCAGCAAACGCTTGAGAATATTTTTTGCATCACGCAGAATGGATGAGATTCAACCAAATGCTAAATTAAGTTGGAAGATTTTGAATTACGCTCATGTTGGTTTACAAGTGAATTGAATTTTATATTGATTTTTCTTTTATTTCTTAAATCGATTTCTTTTGTCTCGAGATTTATTTAGTGACACATTGAACATTTTTGATGTCACGTCGTTGATGGTCTCGTCTGTTTTCTTCCTACTTATATATATATATATATATATATATATATATATATATATTAATAAAGATTTATTTCTTTATCAACGCACTTGCTATATATATATATATATATATATATATATATATATATATAATGTATATTAATTATTAAAGGATTTATTTATTTTTTATATTTTATCTCTGATTTATGAAAGTATGATAGGTTATGAAAAGGAAGGGTTGTAAAGAGATAGCTTCGAATTTGGGGGTATCAAACCAAAGCAAAATATGATGAAAGTAAAAATAAAATAGGTAAACCCCATAATTTATTATACCATACCTGTTCATACTGAAACACTTAGCACAGTATTCTGTGGATTTATATTAAAAATAAACTTGTTAAACTTTGTGACATATTTCCATTCTATGGAGGTCAAGCGCGAACGAACACCCCATAATTTTATTATACCATATTTCTTCAAACTGAAACATGATTATCAAAGTATACTTACGCAGATAGATATGAAAAGTCTTTATTAAAGTTTGTGCCTATTTCCATTCTATGGAGGCCAGGCGCGAACGCAGCCCCCACAATTTTATTATACCATCCCTATTTAAGTTAAAACATACTTATCAAAGTATTCTTATGTACATCTATATCAAAAACATTTGTAAACGTTTTTTTTTTAATTTTTAAATTTTTTATTTCCATACTTTGTGGACCAGGCGCGAACGCAGACTCCACAATTTTAATGAACCACCGTTCCCCCAGGTCAAACATACCCATTCCTGTGCCTCGATACATCTTCTATCATTATATGTAATCAGTATTTTAAAATATTCAACCATAGAGGAGCCTATTTGTGACCACACACACACACACATACACACACATTCAGCTTTATATTATATGGAGGTGATAGAGCTCGAATAATTATTTAAAGGATTTATTTTTTTTTATATTTTATCTCTATACGATGGGTTCCGCCATATTAAATGACGGTTTTCTTGTTTATGCTTAAACCAATGTAATTTCTGCAGATCAAAACAGGCATCACAACGAAAAAACAATGAATATTTTCCTCAAAATATTTTTCTATCTTAAAGAAATGAAGATACATTACATTATTAGCTCTAGTGACAATACAAATTTTCATACTGCATCATTGTACTCCTTCACAACAATTCCAGACATTTATTATTCATTTAATTTTAAACAAACTAATATATAACTTCATTTAAGTTAACATAAAAAAGTTGTGTTAATAGTTAAATAGTTTATCTATTCCTAGAGCGTAAAATATAATAGTTTAATATAATGATTTAATAAATGTTCCGCGTTTGTTTAAAAAGCATATTTAATTATATAGTTGTTTCCGCCATATTCCATACATATAGAACTTGAATGCCTACTAGACACTATCCTCGCTGTCTAAGGTCTCTCAGGACAACCTTGCATGACGATACATTTCCCTAGAAGTAAACCTTGATCAAATACTCGCCTGAGCTCCAATCCCTCGTCCCCCCTCGCCAATCTATCACGATAAACACCCGTCTAGCTGAAACCACTGTCAAAACTTTTCCCCACTCTTGTGCCAAAACCAAAACGTAGATTCCATGAACAAAGTTTCTTTCTTAGAAGTGCACGCCTGTGGAACTCTCTTCCGTTTGCCTGTTTCCCACCTGACTACAACCTGGATGTCTTCAAGTCCAACATAAACAAATTCCTGATGAACCGCCCCCTTAAGTAAGGCACTTTATCAAATCTTTAATACCAGCGATTACTACGTTACTATCCTATTAATTACTGTACACGCAATAACCCTTATCTCTGAGTGACTTCTGGGCCTTGATAAATGGTGGCTACCTTGTAAAAAAAAAAAATAAATTCCATAGCATTCACAGCCCAAATAAGATCTGCTAAGGTATGACTAACCCACATTAGCGTTTACGAAGAATAATGCAACTTCTCCAAGTGATGTTACCTTAACACGAAGCTGAATACTCAACTAGACTAGATTAATTATTTTCCTTGAATTCAGTAAAATCAAGAAACCAAAACGAAAGATAACATAATAAAATGGTCAATTAGGAAGAGAAATATTATGTACTTAACTTCTTTACTTACTCAGCGTTTGATATAAAAAAGAACGTTATCGGAATATTCCAATACCTATACATCTCAGATAGAGTCCAAGTGTTAGCCCAGGCAGGGTGCGGCCTTTGATATCTGAGAAATTCTATAGCGTATATATTATACTTATGTTCAACTAAGTATAGTTTATGGAATAAAAAGACGTAGGTGTTTATATAATTTCATCATTATGAGATGTACACATTTTATATTTGAAGAATATTTAATGTATGTTACGTTTTTAATTATGAACGTTGAAGAATTACTAATTATTTTTTAGACAAAACAAAAGGGAGCTTGCCGCCATACTATGCAATTACAGAGTAAACAATTTAAAGCCTTATTTTTCGAAAATTCATAGGGAAAGTAGGTGCGTGAGATTCTGAGAAGAAAAGGTAAATATTCTTCTCATCTCGCCCTGCTCATGTATACGCATCTCTCTCTCTTTCTTTCTTTCTCTCTCTCTCTCTCTCTCTCTCTCTCTCCCTCTTGCGTTCTCTCTTTCTCCATATTTCTACCATATATGTACAATTCTTGTTTTCATTGCGTGGAAAGAAATACAATAAAGTGTGTAATCATTTAATAAGCGTACAATATTTATTTATAATATTACAAAAGTTAAGATCAATATACTTTAATTTTAAACGAGGGGGCATTGCGAAAAACTGGCTTCGTTATATTCATTGTGAAAACTGTTAAGCATACCTGATTTCATTATAAACATGAAAACTATACGAATTAATATGGCAGATACGATTGTACAGAGATAAAATACAACAAAGAAATTGTTTTAAGCAATAACGACCTCTATTACACACACACACACACACACACACATATATATATATATATATATATATATATATATATATATATATATATATATATAATTTTTATATATATATTTATTCAGTTGTATGGTAAAATGTATTACTTGTAATTCCATGCGACGTATTCCATTATTAATTTCAGAAAAAATTTCCCCTTTCAAATGGTGTGCGTAACAGGTCGGTTCAAAGCATGCTGGATGAAAATCGCCATATATATATATATACAGTTGAGCCTGGTTAGTACCAGGCGGGTGACCATTTCGAAATTCTAGGCGCTGTATATACTCTCCGCTTATCTCGGCATTTGCTTCAAATCGTCCTGTATATACACTTCTCTTGCCACTAGTGCTTAACAATGTCGACTCAGGAGATATTTCGTTGGAGATTGTGCACCTCGTACCACAAACATTTCACGTGAAGTCACCACTTCGTGGGTATCCATAGTCTGTCAAAGACTGAAGGAGACTATATATATATATATATATATATATATATATATATATATATATATATATATATATATATAAAGTACATGAAGCAAACAGACCAGAAAAGTCAACGATATGACAGCAAAAATGTTCATAGTGTCATTGAATAAATTTCGAGACAAAAGATATCGATTTAAAAAAATAAAAGAAAACCAATATAAACTTCAATTCACTTGCAAACTAGCATGAACGTATTTTATATTGAGTTCTCTCTCTCTCTCTCTCTCTCTCTATATATATATATATATATATATATACATATATAGATAGAGATATAGATATATATGTATATATATATCTCAAATTTAATTTTAATCATTCATTAAAATTAAAAATTCATGACGTAAAATGGTTAAATTTCAAATCAAAATATTTTAATTATTCTATGTAAGACAAAGAATACATTTGAAATATAACTCCTTATCCTATTTCGATGTAAGAAAAACAAGGTCAAGACTGTAGATTAATATTTACAAGGAAATTAAATATGAACATTTTACAAATTTTAGTTGCATTTTATGATATAACCATCATAAAGTCCTGTTTCTGTTGTGTTGCGAGGATTCATATCAGGAGACATGTTTAACGAGGGACTCATAACACGATAACGATGATAACAATACGGAGGGAGACATTTATAACAGAGTGAAAGAGATGAGAATTAATTATTGAATGAATGTGCAATACCGTTCTTTTACATCAGATGAGGTAATCATTGCTTATGGTGGAGGGGGGAACACATTACTTGGAAGGGGGTTATACAAAGTTCATTTAAGATGATGATAATAACCATTACCTTTTCTGTGTTGAAAGATGACACTTGACAAGAGTTACAACAACACAATGATGATTGTTTATTCATTGGACCAGTCGAATGCTGATGACGTCAGGAATTCAAATTTGGGATCTACATGGTTAATCTTTTACCCTTCGCTTCCAAAGGTGCAGCTGACCATTGACTGTCAACTGACTGACTCTCAACTCTCTCTCTCTCTCTCTTTCTGTCTCTCTCTCTCTCTCTCTCTCTCTCTCTCTGACTGACTAGCAGACTGACTCTCAAATTTGAGCCCATCGAACTATATGGAGAATCGTCCTTTGTCTATAACGTCAGAAGTGTGTTTTACAAACGTGACTAATTCACGTGGCTATGCATGTTTGTCCAGAACACACTTCTCCAAAAAAGAATCCTCTCCTAACCTATTTTTAACCTAACCTATTTTTAACAATATATTTTTAATTTGTATTGTTCATTCATTTTAATATTCAGTTTTATAAAAGAATGAACAATCAATTCTTTTTACGATATGAATAATATCTAACTATTTATAATAGAATGTAACAATAGACCTTTTTAACATTCCGATTTCTAATATTCTATTACTTGTCCTTGAATACAAGGTTCGAGTCTCGGATTATCCTAATCTCATTTTCACTTATCTTATGCTCTTCTTATTTACATGGAAAGGGGACAGCTTTTCCCCGTAACATTTCATTTAAATTCATAACTAGCAAATTATTAACTTGGGTATGTTAGTGATTTGCTAGTCTTTCTTCTGAAGAGAGGAATATCATTTTTTGAAACTCCGCGGATTAAGATTTCTTAATAAACTTATTTTGTGTATACTGTCCAACAACCAATTTCTTTGTAAATTTTAATTTACAATATTAACTTGTTGTTCTCATGACAAGCTCTACTCCTTATTCTGGTTGTATGAGCTATGTTATTTGGTTGAGATTACTATATAAATATGATTATTTATATAAGATTTAAGTTTACATTTGCGTTTGTCTGATGAACTTTTAATTCCTATTGACTGAATATATATATATATATATATATATATATATATAAGTGAAATTGTCTGTGTGTATGTGTACATTTCCCTACCAAACTACTCTGTCAATTTTCAAACTACAGACTCGAGATTTGACATAACGGGTATTGAAATTTGGAAAACTCTTTTTAATCGGTTTTCGGACAGAAATTTTGCTGTCAAAGTTCAACGATTTGACAATTGAAATCTCTATCAAACTCCTCCGCTAATTTTGGGTCTAAACACTTAAAATTTTAGATGTAGGTTACTGAGGCATTGATTAAACTTTTTAATCTGATTTAAGCCCAAAACACTAATTATTAAGGGGTCAAAATTGGGGTCAAATTAAAAAAATATTTGACCTCTGCGGTCTCTACAAAATTACTCAGTCAATTTTTGGTCTAAACATTGGAAATTTTACATAAAGTGTATTCAGACATAGGGCAGGCTGTTTAATTGGGCTTTGGCCGGACATTTGGCTAGCAAGGGATCAAAATATTTTATGCTTGCGGTTTCTAGCAAACTATTCAGCCAATTTTTGGTGTAAACATTTGAATTTTTTTATAAAGGTTATTCAGACATGCAGCAAGCGTTTTATTTTGGGGGCCAAACGTTTGCTGCCAAAAGGTCAAAGTTGAAAGTGTTCACCTTTGATGAGTCTACCTCCGTCAATTGGGGGCCTAAACACTTGCAATTTTAGATGTCGGTTACCTGGAAATGTGTCAAACTTTTTAATATATATATATATATATATATATATATATATATATATATATATGCACATAAAGTTATGAACAATACATAAGGTCCGTACAGATTGTGCATGTATTATTACAGAATAAATCCTCTATTGAATATTATATATTACGAGCAATAGGTTTCCCGGTGGACTAATTCGCAAAAAAATAATAAATAAAATTATAGTAATAAATGATAATGTCGTTCATCAAATTCCGTCTCTGTTTGTTTACAATATCTCCTCGGCTGATATTTGAGCCTGACGATGAATTCCATGAAAAGATCACTTCTGAGTAATGTTTAGTTTTAAAATATGAAAGCGAAAAAAATGATTGTGGCGATTTTAAATGGTAACCACCCCTATTATCGTAAATAGAACTCGCTAATAAGAAAAACTTATATAAAATCCTGAGATACGGCCTGGCTTAAACAGAGGGAAATTCGATCTGTAATAGAATGCTCTACCACTTAGCTATATATATCCTGATGGGAATAGTTCTGTTTTTTTTTCGGGGGGGGGGGGTTAAAAAGAAATAATTTGCTGAGAATTGAATCTTCCATGGTCTGCTGACTCTGGAATTTCATTCGAGGTCCCTGCTTCCCCAACTGTACTAACATACAGAAGTTCAAGTGTAACGTGAACAGACATCTTGCTGCCCAGATCCCTACATAGTACCCCAGTAGTTGTTGCCCCCGATAGTAGCCCCCATACACCAAAGTTGCAATTTGCTTTGAAAATGTAAAAAAAAAGAATTATTTCCCTTCGCCGGTGAAACCTCAAATATTTTCCAGTAAAAATTCTTTCTAAACTATAAGAAAAAAACACTGCCTTTCGGATCGGAGTTTTTCGATTTTCGACCCTTATCAGGTGAATTTCTGTTCAAAACATATCTAAGAACACTGCCAGACATATAAATTAGCTTTGTGTAAAATTCGCAAAATATAGTCTCAGCTGTTTCGGAACCTATGAGGAAAAAACTCACACACACATACAAAGTGATTTTTATATAATAGTAGAAATAGAGATAGGGATATAAACGATTCATATAAAGGGTTATTTGAAGGCTGGCTACTTCTGTGGAAAGCAACTATTATATATATATATTATATATAATATATATATATATTATATATATAATATACTATATTATATATATATATAATATATATAATATATATTATATATATAATATATTATATTATATATATAATATATATATAATATATATATATATATTATATTTAATATATATAAAAAAGAAATATAATATATATTATAATATACATATATATACGGACATGTGACTCGTTCGGTAACAACTACCACGATTTTTCCTACTTTGATCTCATTTCAAAATGATAAACTGTGAGAAAATGAGCAGTCACCTTTCCACATATTTCAGGACTTTTACTTACTAGTTTATATATTTGTTTAACCAAAACTATTATAAAAAAATGGCACCATGCAAATATAAAAGCCCTGGAGTTTAGAAGAAAGCCCTGAGTGCTATAATCAGCAATGGCTACTTTGATAGAAAACATGACTCGGACCGTATCCTGCGAAATTCGTCCTTCCTAATTTCAGCTAATGCAACAGATCAAACACGGAAAAATATACATGGTCAGCAAAAATGAGACCACGGGAAAAAAATCGATTACAAAAGAAATTACACTACCAATAAACTGCTTATAACTAGCAAAAATCCCATACAAATAGTTGGCTTCTTTACACATATTGAACCTTGTTAATACTGAAGTTATGCCATTTCTTCTCCAACGACTCTCATATATATATATATATATATATATATATATATATATATATATATTCTTTTAACTTTCTTGAAGTTATACATTTGGATTTTACCGACACTAGATATTTTATCTTCCACCAGACTATCCATTCGTGTGTAATCACCTTTTTCTTTACCATATTCCCTCTGCTTCAGTTTTTTTTTTCAAGTAAGATCTTTGACTTACTTGTTGTTTCATCAAATACTTCTGCATGCAAAATCCGATCCCGCATTTTGCTAATTCCTACCCTCTGATGAGAAGGAAAGTATTTCTTCGAAACCCCGCGGACTAAGGACTATCCATTTATCTAGTGTTTCCTTTTCAGATTAAATATGTTTTTAACTCATTTCAAATTGTTTTTTAACATATTTTATTAACTTTTTGCTCATATATATATATATATATATATACACACACACACACACACATATATATATATATATATATATATATATATATATATCTTTAAAACACGGTAGTTTGAATATATGGTTAAGTGGCAGTTTTAGTCATTTAGAACTGCTTTAAAGCTTCACCGCTCACTCATTTCCCGACCAAATTCAAAACAATTATTACAATTCATAGATCACATTTTCGACTATATTTTGAGAAAAATTCAATTTTTGTTCATTAAAATAAAAGTTATGATGAATTTCCTGTTCAAAATAATAAAAATATGTAAGGACCTGAGCGACGTTATTTATGACTGGTTTCCATAGCAACCATGTCGCTTCAGCGACTACTGATGATACTAATTCACTGTTGTCGTGAAAAGAGAAGTCAAAAGTGAAACAGAAAATAAAAACATGAAAGGGAGATAATTGGGGAGATTTTATTGAAAGCAGACGAGTGTCGTACATTGTTACTACATATGTGTTTATGGGGACAAAAAAAATAAGACTGAATTCAAACAAAGAACAAGTGAATTTGTTGAAAGCCTCATAAAACAATTGATTACAATCGAAAAATGTGAGCATGAAAAGTAATATGGTTACGCTTTAAGATGGAAATGTAAAGGACAAGTTGTTAAAAGTGGAAAAGAAATGGACAAGTTATTCTAGTAAAAAATATAATAAACTTATAACTTAAAATATTGCAGCATTATTTTTTTTTAATTCAACTTATAACATTATATAATCAATTCTTAATTATGCAATATTTTAAGTTATAAATTTATTAAAATTTTTATTAGAATATCTTGCCCTTTTCTTTTCCAGTTTTTACAACAAGTCCTTTACTTTTCCATGTTTAAGCTAAACCATATTACTTTTAATTCCTCCATTTTTATATATATATATATATATATATAGTCATCCACATACAGTACTGTTTGGCTGTTTCACAGCTCATCAATACAGCAAGACAAGCAACTACGTCAAGCCAGGCTAGAAACTCGACCGTCCGCACGACAGTCGGAGCTTCTAACGCAGTTAATATTGTTATTGGAAAAAAGATATAGATAGATAGATAGATATATTTTGCTAACATAATTAAGAACACTATCTGAAGGGTTTTAAAAACGCTGAAATTATATTTTTCTAATCAAGATATGGATAAAGGCTTTAAAATTTGAAAAGTTTTCATGGAAAATATGTTTTTTAATGTTTTTTGAATGTTCAGCGTGATTATGTTATAAAGATTCTTTTTCACAGATATGGATGTTTTCTGTCATGTAAGTTGAAATGTGATAACGATTTGCATGCAAAATAAAGCAAAAGAAAAAGAGGGGAAATAAGACAAATTGAATTAACATCATCGGAATAATGTGTGTTGTTATCACATCACGATGCATGTGTTCAACTTTTCTCGCTTATAGTTATTCGCAAAGGATTCTAATCTGTATACTCCCCCTTGATTCTTATGAACCATGTTTCTAGCAATGCTCACGTCCTTACACATAAAGGTAAATATTTTGAACATTAATGAAAAGGAATGAACCGAACAATTATTTGAACCTTGTTTATCAAATTACGATTTAAACCTAAACTTACTGTAAGACGAATGTTGAACCCGTTTCTTATAAATTACTAGTCAAACACTGACTATTGTATGAACCTTGTGTTCAACCCTCTTAATAAAATACAAGTCATTGTAAGTATATTTGTATTTAACACTAATAATGACTTGAACACGTTAGGTATAATGATAAAGGTTCTAGGCGAACTTCGAAGATACTATTCTTGCATATAAGTAGAGCTAGAATATGTGTACAAGTGACGAAAAGATGCCTTCAAAATGCGAGCTCGGTTTCTGTTGTCCAAGTCAAAGTTCCTTTGCCATGATTAAAAACAACTTATCTAACGTATGTATTTCATAAAAAGATCAAAATTAACCAGGAAAACAAACTTACGATGTACATCATTTTTATTTAATTTCTCATCCGTCGTCTTCTTTTTTTTTTTTTCGTCTTATTATTATTATAGACAAATAATATCCTTTTGGTTATTAGGTGCATTTATCTTACACAAATATCTTTTTGTTGTGAACATTTAAAATTATATAGCAATTAGTTGAATTTAAAATATTTATTGGGAATTTAAATTTTGAATCTATTTTTAATAGTACGTAAGTGTGAAAAAACAGTAAGACTTTCAGCTATTCTATAATACTAATTCTGTAATTCTCTCGAGTGGCTTGATTGACACGTGGTAGATTAGTTAAATATGTATGTGGCAGATCAGTTATTATTTTTATGTGTATTAATATTTAAAACATGGTGTATATAAATATATTATTTCATTGGTTCAATTTAGTTCAATTATACGTTCCATAATGGAACGCTGGAGTGTCTCGTCAGTGATTCTTCGGCGCGGATCATGGGAATATTTCGGGTCTTTCAACATCAGACAACTTTCAGGCACTGTTTAAATTGCGACTGTACTCCACACAACATCTTCCTGGCTTCTCGGATTGGCTGAATTCTAATGGCGCGTATTATAGTATACGAATAATATAATAGCAATGGAAGAAAAAAAGCAAAAAAAACATAAGACCACCTAAGAAGAAGAATTAATTACAAATAAATCCAATTCTTCCCAATAATAATAGAGGTGGATATATACATGCATACGACCAACCACACACGCACAGAAAATACTATGCAAAAAAAAAAGAAAAGAAACCTTCAAGCTAAACCATGGAAATTTACCGCATGAATTTTCATTTAATAAATAATTAAAGTCAATTGAAAAATAAAATAAAATAAATATATACAACTGAGAAGTATATACTGCGCGAATAATGATACAAACGAAGTGTAAATATGCGACTAAATGATAGTAGAATAATAAATTAATAAAATTAACTATCAAAATATTCTAGGGTAAACTACAAAAACATCTGAAAGTATTTAAACAAAATCGCTGCGAAAGGAAAAACTGAATGACGAAGTTAATTGAAGAATAACTAAATACAAGTAACAATTATGTGTACTGTGCGAATAAGAATTAAAAACGACGTGTAAACATACGAGCAAATGCAAATAGAATAAAAATAAAATTAAATTTACTTTCAAATGTTCTAAGGTGAACTAAAAAAAAACTAAAGTATTTTAGCAGTTAACAGGGAGGCCATTGATTGAATGAGGATCAACAAATGTTTCACATTTTAATACTTTTATTGTCATCGAAATCAAGGACCCATCAAGATGACGAGAAGCAGCTTCACATGCCTCCCCACAGTAACTACATTGCGCCGTTGATTTTATAATATCAACAGTAGGTTACTATTGATTTTATGCAATTTTTATATCATATCTTCAAATAAGGTTTCAAATGCAAACCTTCATTTCGAAGACTCTCTTTTATTATCAATTATTATTATACTGTTCATTTTATATGCGGGGCCTTTCTTGCTTTTATGTTCTTAAAACTTCTTAAATGAACTTTTGATGTTAGGCTGTATAAGGGTGTTAACTTTGATTAAAATCGGACTGTTCTATTTTTAATCGGATTTTTTCCATTATTGATTTTCAGTATTTATTGGAATCATTTTGATAGAAAACTTACCTCAGAACACACTAAGACATATAAAGTACATTTGTGTGAAATTTCAAAAATATCATATTAATTCTGGAGTCCATAGGGAACGAACACGGACACACACAGACAATTTTTTTATATATACTAGCAGGCCGTTCGGTATTGCCCGGTCGTAAAATATGCTTAAATATGATATTATGGTTAATAGAGATTTCATATGTATTATTATATTATGTAGGACCCAATATATAGTAATGATTTAAACAGTTAAAAAAATGACTTGTGTGCCACCACTGAGAATAGAAACCATTTAGCTTCCGATTTATTTTTCCTTTGACGTTAATGCCTGACCTATGAAGACATATTTGCTGCAAGGCTAAAAAGTAAAACATAAACTAATAGCTACTACGTTACGCATGCATATTCGTGATGCTTCACCTGGCAAATTTCATTTTGTTTTAATTTCCACACTATTGTTTCGGTTTTCCCGGCTAAAAACCAAATATAAAGTTCCGCGTGAGTTTGAATTATCTATATATGAAGTCTCATATCTGTAAATTAAAAACTGACAGAGGATTTAAGTAGGCAAAATCTGTAAGCAAATATATATACACATACATTTTCACCTTTATATATATATATATATATATATATATATATATATATATATATATATATATACATAGAAGGAGGTTTTTCACTATAACCTTTTTTGCAAATAATATGTAATTATAAATCATGTAGAATATCTGCATAAATATAATTACACGTAATAGTTAACTAAAGATGATCATCCCATGAAAAAGCCGAAAAAACTAATAGGGAATTAATTTAAATTAATGTTTAAAAGAATATGAAAATTAGCTAGATTTTTTTGCTAGTGAATGCAATTCCACGACCCATTTATAACAAAATTGTATTTTCCTTTTAAATAAATAGAAAAAGAGGGGTTTTTAATATGAATATCAATACACAAACAAAAAATTCTCTCTCTCCTCTCTCTCTCTCTCTCTCTCTCTCTATATATATATATATATATATATATATATATATATATATATATATATTCAACTGTCGGAAAACTGTGAGACAATTCCTATGCAAATTGTTCACACTCGCCATTTTCAGCAAATACTGCAGCGTGTTTTCACATAAGAATACACACATTTCATTATCGTTTAATAAATGCTACAACTTACTTTCTGTGAGTCACTCTCTCAAATACGTAATCCCATAAAGGTAGTAGCAAATATTTACCTTCATTTAATTACGTCCTCGCACGGTACCCGAAACTCACTAGCCATACACACCCAAATGTCACTGTAAGAAAATATTCAAATTCTTACGAATAGTCATTTTCTATATACTAACGTTAGCCTAGGAATTTCAATTAACGACCGCTTCCCTACCTTGTTTGGGTTTACTGAATAATAGAATATATCGCCATCTACAGTTCGGCATAGACATTAAAATTAGAAACATTCAATTTCAGAATAGGAGTTCGATTTTTCGAACACGAACGCCACAAAATAATTTGCAGTGGCGATTTTAAATATACGTAACCACAAAAACAAATTGATTATTACATATCGTAGGGTTTATACTTCTAGCTTATGTTTTTCGGGTATAAAGCTGTATGTTAACATAGCATTCATTTAGTTTAATCATTAAAAGAGATAACACGCGTATTCAAGCTGCATATACATTTTTTTCTCAACGCTTTTCGCCATTCATTTCAGTTTGCTTATTTGCATACAACGTTCCAACGACATTTTGTGTCGTTTATTATTAGTAGTCATAAAAAAAACATATAATCGCCAAATACTTTACAAAACAATGATTAAAGCACCTTTTTTCTGGTGTAAATTTACTTCCTCAGAACCAATTACGAAACTTTTTTTTTTTGCTTGCTTTTACCTTCAGAAGTATACCGTCGGGAAAGGCGAAACG
This sequence comes from Euprymna scolopes, assembly GCF_053919585.1. NCBI lineage: Eukaryota > Metazoa > Mollusca > Cephalopoda > Sepiida > Sepiolidae > Euprymna > Euprymna scolopes. The sequence goes on along the minus strand of NC_136485.1, from coordinate 160,471,655 downwards.
AATGAAACCAATTACGTTTTTTTTTTCTTACCTTGCAAAAATTCTATTTGCTGAAGTCGCATAAAGATATGCATGAATTATGTGGAGGGGGGGGGGGTTTCGTATTGAAAATGACCCACTTTCTTAACGACTTAAGATTTCTGAAAATACTGAACTCTCCCTTAACTGTGCTTATGCAGAGAACGTACCGTGCTAGTGTATTGATAATATTTTCAGGTTAAATTAAAGTTTTAAGTTTTGTTTTGTGAATTGTTAGGTAAAAGTTCAAAATAGTTACAAAAACACCGCCTCCTCCTATGTTAAAAATTAGGTTGTAAACGCTTCTTTCTTTGAATGAGTACTAAATCATTTTTAACCTTTTTTAGTTCGGTGTTATTCAGTAACGCATGATTATGATGATGATCATGATGATGATCATCATCATAATCATCATTATTATTATTATTGTTGTTGTAGTTGGTAATAATTTTCGTTTTCTTATTAGACATACTACTATTTGATTTTCTAAATTCTTCATACTTTCTTTTGTTTTTATAACCATTTTGATTTATTACTATTATTATCATTAGTAGTAGTAGTAGTAGTAGTAGTTTTGCAGTAGTACTGATAGTATAAATAGTATTCTTATTAGTAGTATTATTTGCGTTCTATTATTATTTTTTTACTATTTTCAATATTACTCTTACAATTATTCTAATGATTATTTGCCTTACTGTTATTAATGTTATTATTAGTGCTTCATTAATTACTATTCTTTTTAGTATTACATTTATTTTCTTAGTTAGTGGTATTATGCTATCGCTATGGTGATGTGTATTTGTATCATTATGAGTATTGCTATCAGTCGTAGTATTACAATTTCGTAACTTAATCTAATTTCCAGGGCAATGTCGGGATACGGGTAAGCTACTCTCT
>NC_136485.1:160453240-160465740 GCF_053919585.1 Euprymna scolopes | reverse complement strand
GGAAGAAAAGGCCAGATCAGCCATGATGAAAATGCTATTTATTTTATTTTGTACTATTTTCTATGTAGAAATGTAATTATATTCGAGATTAAAACTAAAAGAAATGAATGCGCATGTGCATTCCTTTATATGTATACTGGAAGAATACCCGTACAAGCACGGGTAAAATTAATTCTTCGAATAGAATCACTTTTCTTTATTCACTTTCAACGATTAGATATCCACACAGATGATTTGTTTATAGTGGTGAAGGATTTGTGTAGAACCAACCACACTTTTTAATATTGCTGCTAATCTTTGTCGGTGCAAATAACTACCACAGGACAGAATATACAGTAGACCGCAGGTTTTTATATCAGAGTTTCTTTCTCCTAGATACATGTCTTAACGAAGACTTTGACCCACCGTTTCTTGCCAGATCACCGAAGTTAAGCAACGTTGAGCTTGGCTAGTACCAGATGGGTGACCATTTGGGAAGGCTAGGCGCTATATGTACCGCGCCAATTCGTAAAAATTTCCAAGTTAGTATCTGGGGGCGTATGATATATATATATATATATATATATGCCAATCGCACTCTATTTATGTATATGTATAATTGTGCCACTCTTTATCTGTGCCAAAACAAAAACGTAGATTCCATGAACAAAGCTTCTTTCTTAGAAGTGCACGCCTGTGGAACTCTCTTCCGTTTGCCTGTTTCCCACCTGACTACAACTTGGATATCTTCAAGTCCAACATAAACAAATTCCTGATGAACTGCCCCCTTAATTAAGACAGTTTATCAAATCTCCAATACTAACGATTACTACTATACTATCCCATTAATTACTGTACATGCAGTAACCCTTATTCCCGCGGGCTTTGATAAGTGGTGATGACTACCTTGTAAAAAAATGTGTATATTTCATTAAATAAACTTTGTATAAAACTGTTTCCTGCGAGAAAGAGGAAACAAAGACTGTGACGATATCAAACAGCTCTTTAAAAAGAACACACGGGAAACATGCATAATTGCTGCCCGTTTTATCATTTACTTTGCCCTTCTCTTTTTCCGCTACCGAGTATCCCGTGAAAATGTCCTTCATAATTATCCAGCTCTGTTCATGTTATTTGATAAATAACCCTAACCCACACACTCCCAAAAAAAAAACAAAAAAGAAAACGGATCCATTCTTAAGATGAGGCCATCTGTGCATTTAAGGATGAAGACGTTATTTGCATGTGAAGCGCGATGATAGATTGACCGACAGACAAGGCATCCCATGGAGATGCAATGACACATTAAAAGAAAAACATTAGATTGTTTTATATGTGAGGCCTCTAAAAATATATCAATACCTCTCTCTTTCTCTTTCTTGCACCTTTTCTCTCTTTTTCACTCTCTCTGTCTATTTCTTTCTTTCTCCTTTTCTTTTTTCTTTCCTTCTCTTTTTATTTTTCTTTCTGTCGTTCTCTATTTCCCTCACATTCGTTCCGCTTCTTCCCCCTCTTTCCCTCTGTTTTTACCCCTCTTTTTTACTCTTCTCTCTTTTTTTACTCCTCTCTCTCTCTTTCTCTCCCCCCCCTCTCTCTCTCTCTCTCTCTTACTCTTTCTCGCCCTTTCCCTATCTCTTTTTTTCTCCTTCGCTCTTCCTCATTCTCTGTTTAAATTTAAAACATTAGCATCTAACCATTGACGGGGCTCATAAAATTCAGGATCTTTTCACATTAAATGCCTACTTATTCCTTTACTGATTCATTCTATCCAGCACAATTTTCAGTAGAAAATGTCAAAAACCCACATCCCTACATAGATAAAAACAAACAGAAAGGAACAAACCTTTAATTCCAAATCAGACTTTTCAGTTAACATTGCAAGATCGCCATACCGTTTCTTCCATCACTTCTGAACAGTCTAATAATATTAAACCAGCAGTGACAATACGAGAGCAGACATAGAATATTTTCTCTTGGTTTAATTTTCTTATCACTTTGTTTTTGTTGGGGACGGGGCATTCTACCAGATGCCAAGCATTCTCCCATTAGTTTAGTTACTCCAACCGAGAGATCTTTTTAAGATTCTAACCGTCCCTTTAAGTGCAATTATTTGTATTTCTCTTGCACTTGGTTCACCGGGTATATTCGTCAGATAGTTTTTTAAAGTCTTTTTCATTAGCCCCGTTGCTCCTATAATGACTGGAAGGGTGGATATCTTCTTAAGAGTCCAGTTTCTTTTTATATTTTTTTTAGGATTCCAGAAAATTTTGGACAAATATGGTAAAATAGTCCCCAAAAAATGGAGTGTTTTATTAACTCTAAAAAGGCCCCTGGGGCACACCCAAGAGTTATCGTGAAGTATAGAAAAACAAAATTATATAGAAATCAGTTAGTTACAACTTTTCAGAAAGCATCAATTTTTTTTTAATAAACACAAAGCATCAATTTTTTTTTAATAAACACAAAGTGTCAATTTTAGCCATTTTAACCCGAAAGGCACCCCTAGGGAGGCAACCGGAGTTTTCCCGGAAAATCCGTTCTGTTATTTTTTTACTCATATCATGTTTAATGTTTGTGTAAAATTTCAAAAAATTCCAAGGCATAGTTATTGAGAAAGTGCAGAGAGACGAATGGACGAACGAACAAGGGTGAATTTACAGCCCCCCCTCCTTTTGTCAGGGGACCGATATCTAATTTTGATAAATGCGTGCTCGTGAGGATTGTAATGGAGATGTAAAACTATTTTGCAAATACGAGGTACGTTCAATAAGTTTCCAGACTTTTTTTTTTGTATCGACATTTAAAATTGTTGTAGACTCTTGAAAATTCAGTATGTAATTGCCATACGTCGTAAAAGATGGCTGATCAATTTTTGTGACTTTATGTTCAAATGAACAGCTACAAAACCATTTGAAATGCATCTTAGTAAATCCTAATTATCACAGCTCGTAAATTTTAAAAATGCAGTCTTATCGTGAGAACATTTTAAAAGGACGATATGCAATAAAATTATGTTTTAACCTTGGAAAAAATGTCACAGAAACGTATGGAATGCTTTAAACCGCTTTTGGACCATCTTGCGTGAATCGAGCATCAGTTTTTGAGTGGCACAAGAGATTCAAGGAAGGCAGGAGGTGTGAGAGGTGATGAGAGATGTGAGAGAAGTAAGGAATTGATTGGCCAAATAAAGAATTTCATGGATAAGGACAATAAACGCAGAGTTTGATGTCAGTGTGGGAACTGTACACATAATTATTTGTGAAAAAAAAAAAACTGAACATGCAGAAGAGTTGCATGAATGCACCAGTCCACAACTCCATCCTTGTCACAAACTATTTGACCAAGATGGGCATTAAGACAGTTCCTCATCCTCCCTATAGTCGTGACCTTGCTCCCTGTGACTTTTTTTTATGCTCTAAGCTCAAAAATAAACTTAGAGGCTGTTGTTATGAGACACCCAAGAGAACTTCCATGAGGCCTTCCATAAATTGTTGGAACGGTATAACAAGTGCATTGCACCTGGGGGAGATTACTTCAAAGGGGAGTAGTTTCATGTGAGTACTATCAATACAAGTGCCCATACGAAAATAGTCTGGAAACTTATTTAAGGCACCTCGTATGTCACATCACATTCTTCATGTTTTCTTTCTAATCTGGGACGTTAAAAGTAATTGTCTTATTTTAACGGTGTGACTGCATGTAATGATAACAATATCCATGCTATTTCATTCAAAACAGATTAGTATTTACCATTAATACCGAATGTTGATCATTTATAATTGGTAAATAAACGGCACTTAACAGAGTAAAAAAAAAAGATATACAATTTACATAATGGATTTTAAATGAGGATTGAAAAATGATAAAGCTATTTTATCAATCTCTAATTTTATTGTATTGTCTCCATACATATAAACAGCAGGTTAGTATGTATATTTTACGAGGGATGCATTTCCATTAAAAAAAAAAAAAAAAAAAAAAAAAACAATCTTTTTGCAAAATATTAAAATGTTTTTCACAAAATATAAAAAATATCCATCTATAGGACACATATGTTTGCTAGTCTGCAAAGAAATATCTGTTATGTATTTATATTTAAATCTCCTCACTATAACTTTTAAAATATTGGACCGATTCTTTTGAAATTTTGAACAGGAATTTTTTGTATTCAACTGGATAACATCAGCACTTTTTTGTTTTTACTAAATGATCCTCAGGGAAGCTGAAACTGGCCTATGTGATCAATGTGCCAAGCTACACAATTTCTTAAGAATGACCTGCCTTTAAGGGCTGCACTATTTCATTCATCTTAATATTTGCCTCTAGCTCAAGGGCCTTAGTGGCATATAATCTCTGACCTGAATTATTGGGAAAGATTGATTCATCTCTTTCCAAAGGGCATTATTATAAGGTGAACCTCAGCTCAAATTTGAACTCTGGTTGCCAATTCATTTTCTGTGATATTAATCATTAACATTTCAACACACACACATACACATACACACACACACACACACACACACAAACACACACATGAATTATAACGAGGATAACGGTTCAAATAATGTAAATAAATAACAGGATTTCTCCTTAAAACATTTAATCAAATGCTATGCGATTCAATTAAAACAAAAATGATCTGCATGTCATTATTAAATTATGCATGACATGTTTATGAATAGATTCTTTTAAGCTGGTGTATAAAGTATGATGATTCAAGGAAGTGAAACTGGCCGATTAGGATTGACTACATGAATTGCTTGTACAAAAATGATATAAAAACAATAGAATAGATGTGTAATCTGATTCTAAAAGAGAGGCTTCGATCTGATGACCATAAATGAAAACCTTCCTTAGGTGTCAGTGATAGTACATTGTTAAAAAAAGAAAAACATGCCTTGCCACTTACACTAACCCTAAATCCGGATGGCATTACAAGAGAGAAAAAAAAACTAAAGATAGTTCGTAAAAATTGATGGCAATTACCAAAGGAGTTGATGCGAGGTTAATGCATTGTTCACTTCTATACAATTAACAAACACACAAAAAAAACTTTGTTTTGCACAGCTGCTTGGTCACAAAAGTCCCTCCTCTTTCCTTACAAGAACATGGAAGAGGGGGGGAACAAGTTGTTTGCAAGTTTAATGATGCAATTTCTAACAAACCTTTCTCAGGGTCAATTTGACTGGAGTGAGAGAAAAGTTTTATTTCTTTGCTAATACCTAGTAAGTAAATCCGGACAATATAGAGAAATGTGTGAACAGAAGACTATGATTGTATGGACACGTTCAATGAATAAATGAGAGTTTCTATGTGGAGGAGTTGAGAGAGTTTCTACGTGGAAGCTCAGCGCAAAGAGAAAGACTAAGAAAAACATGAAATGATAACGATAGGCTTGAGAGACAGGCTAATAAATAAAATTCTTGCCAGAGATTAGTTAGTTTGGACGTCTATTTTTTGAAAGCCGTCCACTGGATGGCAGAATATAAAACGGACGATAAACAGAATATAATGATGATGCTGGTGATGATGCCAAATCCTTTTTTATGATATTCATCATTAATATTTCAACACACACGGATTCTGATGGAGGAAAGCTGTTTGAATAATATAATTATATCACAAATTTTCTCCTTAAAATATTTAATCAAATTCAATAAGACTAACTTCAAAAGTGATGTGGCGATTCCAATATTTTTCCCGATTCCGATACAATTCCCGATTCCGTACTAAATTCTTAATAATGATACAATTACCGATTCAGATTCTGATTCTTTATGAATCTCTTAATATTTAATCATGGTGTTGTTATTTTCCCCGATTTCTGTAAAAACAAAAAAAAACAAAACACGCGTTAAATATGTAAATATTATCCTAAACGCCAACTTACACTTGTGGAAGATGATCTATAGATTTTAGCTTTATTGGTATTTTAAAATAAATATTTATTATTTTATCCTTATTACTAGGAATTGAAAAATTCGCTTTAAACAAAATTAAATTTAAAAAAATACAATTAAAAGAATCGTTTTGGCATTGGAAAATAGGCATCATTTTTTCCGATATCCCAAAATTTGTCGATTTTTCCGATTCCCGATTCCGATTAATCGTCACAACACTTGAATGAAAGGAGCCTGAAATATACAACAAAACATTTGTTTATGAATTCAACAACCTCGATTATGAGCTGAAACATAAAAGTTACTGGTTAATTTCATAAAAAGAAAACAATCAAATCTACAGCGTCTAAGAAATTGTTTTTTATAAGGTGAAGATAAAAGAAAACAAATCATGGCAACACCAATGTCCATTTCTCTTCTTTTGATGCAATTATATGATAAAATGTGTGTGCTGATTAATACAAGTTATCAGCAAACATGGTTTGAAATCAATAGTTAGACGTCGTTCGGATGACAACAATGTGCTTTTTTACTTGCTTCTTTCTTTCTCTTATATTTGATTAAGTTTTGTTTACCATTTCTTTTTTCTTTCTGGAAATGGCATAAAATCATTATCTTCGAAATGGAATCAACAGAGGCTGATCAATAGGAACATCACTTCCAAAGAAACCAAGAATAAAGCACAGCAGAAACAGGTGTGAACAGCTGAAGAATAATACAGACATCCAGATCGGAATAGATTCATATTTTCACTTAGAATTTCTTGTTTACTATAAAGCTCTAAGAATTCGAAAATATTAATTTCTAAAATAGAACAAAACAGTCTGTGAGATAGGCTCATATCTTCCCCACAGAATATTAGAGAAAGTGACTTTATAGCCACTTACACTTCAAAACTTATGGTCGTCCTATGATAAGGGTCCCTCCATTCTAATCTATTGTCTTAAGGAACCCACTGGGCGACCGAAATTTAAGCCCTTCAAATCTAAGAATTGTCCAATTTTAATGGAATTTTAAAAAATTAATTGAATCTAATATATATCTAATCGGATTATAGAATTTAGACCTAAATAACATTGCATCTGACACATTAATATATTCTACCTAAGTAGCTTGCCCTTTTCCTTCCAACATATTTTCCAATACTAAAATGAGTTTGATATCAATTTGTTTTCAAAAGTATTATACCAGTTAGGAAGATTATTACAAAGATGATAATTTTAAGTAATGAATCATATACAATAAAAGAGATAAATCATTGTAACTTAAGATATTACTCACCTTCATTATATTATTTGAGTTATTATTGAGCATTTACATTCCTTCTCTTTTAATAACATTTTGTGGCAACTTCGTTTGTTTGTGTGTATTCATCCGTTTCTCGCATTTGGATATTTTTTATATATGTGATTTGGATACTTTTTTTATATATGTGATTTGGATATTTTTTTTTATATGTGATTTGGATATTTTTTTATATTTGTGGTTTCGATATTTTTTATATATGTGATTTGGATACTTTTTTATATATGTGATTTGGATATTTTTTTATATATGTGATTTGGATATTTTTTATATATGTGATTTGGATATTTTTTATATATGTGATATGTGATTTGGATATTGTTTTATGTATGTGATTTGGATATTGTTTTATGTATGTGCTTTGGATATTTTTTTATGTATGTGATTTGGATATTGTTTTATATATGTGATTTGGATATTTCTTTATATATGCGATTTGGATATTTCTTTATATATGTGATTTGGATATTTCTTTATATATGCGATTTGGATATTTCTTTATATATGTGATTTGGATATTTCTTATATATGTGATTTGGATATTTCTTATATATGTGATTTGGATATTTTTTTATATATGTGATTTGGATATTTTTTTATATATGCGATTTGGATATTTTTTTATATATGCGATTTGGATATTTCTCTATATATGTGATTTGGATATTTCTCTATATATGTGATTTGGATATTTCTTATATATGTGATTTGGATATTTCTTATATATGTGATTTGGATATTTTTTATATATGTGATTTGGATATTTTTTTCCATCTACTTCATTATGTTCTTATAATCTTGATATTATTGCGATAATTATTGAAACAAAAAAACCCAAAATAAAAACTACAAAATCTTTTCTTTGCCTTTATAACTCTAAAAATGGTCAACCAATTAATCCTGGACAATGCCGGATACTTACGGCTGTTTTATATATATTACGAGTCTACTCATGTTCCCGGTGTTGTCTGGGAATTCATAATAAGTGACGAAATTTCAATGTGCAAGCACAAGCTAGAATTAATATTAAATAATGCTAAATGATATTGATGTTAGCAATATTAGTACAAAGACCAATAATAACAAGGATTGTAATACTATTACTATTTCTACTTAAAGTACACATTTTAACAATTGTAACAAGAGTAATAATGATGTTACTGGTAGGAGTAATACTGAGAAAAATGTAGATATAATAATACTGATAGCAAAACTCATGATGATACTAATAAAACTATAGGGATAAAAATGATACTAATAACATTAACTATTAAATACTAAAGATAATGTTAATAAATGAAACAACAATGATTTTAATGCTAATATTAATAAGAGTGAAACAAATGAAAAACATTAGCATAATTGTAACAGTAACACAACCAATAGTAGAAATAATCAAAATAGTAATAATACAACAAAAGGAATAATAATAAGACGACTACTACAACTGCAGTATCTACTACTACTACTACTACTAATAATAATAATAATAATAATAATAATAATAATAAATATAATAATAAATCAAAATAAAAAATAAGAAGAATGAAGAAAAGCAAAATATTACTAAGTAAAAATAATAGCAATAATAACAATCCTAAAGTCATTACCAACACAACACCAAAAAAACTACAATAATAATAAGAAGAAGAAGAAGAAAATGATGATGATGATTAATAAAGAAAAGGTTTCAGCTTCAACTGGCATGGCACTAAACATTTCAGAAGAGTTCAGGAGAATGTAAAGACTGAGGAGAGAGCCGTACCCAGACATCCACTTTATAGGTGCAAAGTGGACAAGGACTTTATGAAGGCTTACTGCCACCCCACTCGCAGTGAAAACAAAATTTAGGAAGAATGTAGAAAACCAAATAGGACGATTGGTAAAATAACAGTAGTAATATCAACACTAAAATAATCACCAGGGATAACAAAAAAACTACAATAATAATAATAATAATAATAATAATAATAATAATAATAATAATAATAAAGTTATAGTTTACACCTCAACTGGCACCACACGAAATAGTCGAATTTTTTACAGTTTGTTTTTATTAAATTCTGTTATTATGTTAAACTAAGAATGAAAGGAAAGCGTTTAATCCAGGTGTTTGTCTAAAGGAATAAATAACTGAATTTAAGGTGGCAAATAATTTTCTTGTTGTATGCGGCTATGTATGATCATGAAAATAAATACCCGGTGATTTAGGGTTCCGTGGGAGGAATTAATTTAATAGGGTAAAATATGTGTTACTACCTATGTGGGATTACATAATTGAGGGAGTGAATCAAAGATGATGGATTGTAATATATATTAAACGCTAATGAAAGTTGTATATTCTTACAAGTAAACATACTCCAGTATTAACTGGAAATAGTAAGCATAAAGGATTTGCATAGGAATCGCGTCATTGTTTTCATAAACTGTAGTAAGTGATACGGGAACACGATTTCTTTATATTAAGCAGAGAGATAAGTTACACAGGTTCTCATCATAGCTATTTTTTCAAATTATTGAAATATGAGAGTGAAGTAAAGTTAGACCGAATTATTAAAAATCATTACTATTAAAAGTTTTTCTATAAATTTTTTCAATGACATTTTAATTAAGGTGATATATATATATAGTATATACACTATATATATTATAGATATTATATATATAGTATATATCTATATATTATATAGTATATTTATATATATATATATATTATATAGTATATATATTTTATATATATTTTATATATAGTGTATATATATTATAGATATATATATATATATTATAGATATATATATATATAGCATATATATATTATATATTGTATGTACATTTATGTTATATATATTATAAATAGTATATATATATTATTTATAATATATATAACATAAATGTACATGCAATATATAATATAGATATTACATATATATATATATATATATATATATTCAAGCAAATGTTATTAAATGCAACGAAGACACTTTGCTTTATAATTCTTTTTTTTTTTTTAATTTTTAGATTTTTTGTATAATTTTTTAGTATCAAAATCAAAGATATTAATAAAAGTTCCATAGTTGTTGCTGTCAAAAGCGTTTCCGATTCGTCCACGAATCATCATCAGGTGTTGAATTAAAAAAAAAGATTATACGGAAAATGGAGAAATTAAAAAAAGAATCATAAAGCAAAGTGTCTTCGTTGCATTCAATAATATTTGCTTTAATGAAAAATGCTGCCTAAATATATATATATATATATATATATATATATATATATATATTGTATTATAAAGAATTCATTCATATAATGCAACATCTTAGAATACTAAACTGAAATTAGGAGTGTGTTGGAGTCTGTCTAACATTGGATACATTCATTCCGATGACTAAATATGTCTGATATGACACTGGTTCGTGACCCCAGAACGAATATCTTTGTTTCCATATATGTGGAAATTGTTTTGCTTCCTCTGATGGCCCATATTTTTATGTCGTACTGACGTCACAAGCAATGACCTTTGTCATTCAGTGTCATTGAATCTGCGTATTTCTTCAGGTTTACGCCATAATTTTAGTACAATGTAACCGCAATTTCCGTATGTACACTTTGATTGTTCATGTGAGAGAGCTTTTTCATTTGTTTTGTTGTCAAAGTAGTAATTAAAATATATACGAAGATAATCGATTATATATATATATATATATATATATATATATATATATATATATATATATATGAATGATTAAAAATCAAACGATATGATAAAAACGAGGGTAAAATGCTCTCAATTTTTATATAAATTTTGGAAAATAAGTCCAAATGCAATTAATGTATTTTTGGGGGTTCCAGACCATATATATTGTAGTCTAATAATTCTTCAAGTAACAAATATCAATTTTTCTCAGTTGGTCATTTATTACTTTACAAAAGTTATCCATTACAATGTTGTTTCTTATTGCGACTCATAATTTTGCAAAATTGTTATTGCTGCATATTTAGTCACGTACTCATCAGATGTTTATCTTACAAAATTTATAAAAAAGCGTTTTGTACAACTTTCATGGTTCATGTAAACGACACATTCTGCCGTTCCCTTCTCGTTTCGAAGATTATGTCATATTCAATTTATTTTAACTTATATTAATTATTTTCTTAATTTTTGTTTTATTTTTGTTATATTTTTATTTTCATTTTATTTTTAAAAAAATATCCGCTTGTTTTATTTTTTATATTTTATTTATTTTACCATTCTTCGCGTCCTAATTTTAAGTTATATTAATTATTATACTTTAAGTTTGTTTTCGAGTTTTAAATAAGTGATTTGCCTTACATACGAAACTTCATGTTGTTTTAATTCCATTTTCCGTTGTTTACATTATTCTGAAGTTTGGTTGATAGTTGAATTAATTTAAATTCAACTAAGTTTGTTAACATCGTCACTACTTATAATATAAATAAGGTATTTAAATTGTAATTTTTCATATCGTTTTCATTTACGTTGTATGTTTTTTTTTTTACATTTAAAAGTCTCATTATTAGAAGTGAGATTGTTTTTTCTTTCTGTTTTAGTCTTATTGGCAGTCAGAGGGAAAACTCGATCTCAGAATGTTATTCACCTTGTTTTCTACTGAAACGTAATTTCAGTTTCTTAAGCTCTTCTTTAATCTTATCCTATTTTACTAACCCATTCTAATTAATTTTCCATTTTGTATATTATTTGTTATATTAAGTCTAATATTATATGTATATTTATAATCACCTATCCATTTGTTCCTCAATCTTTTCTATTTGTTATATTAAATTAGTATGCATCTAGGCATATTTCATTGTTCAAATGTTGGTCAGATTATTGAAGTTAAGTGTTTAAATCCTTCGAGCATGTTATGATATTTGTTTGTTTTTTTTTGTTTTTGTCAAACAGATATTTTCTATTTACTTTGTGTTATATTATTAATACATATTTACTAACATTTTTAATAAACCTATTTACACTAACATTCACATGTAACATTAAAACAAATACATATAAGAATTAGAATACAGGTGGACTCTTCCTGCCAAGATAAATAACTACTCATGTCAACCAGTTTCCCATATCTTTACAAAATCACCGTTCGTCCATACATGGTGTATTTCTGTCACATCTGGACTAATGCACCAACTAGTTTCTTCTTAGGCACGATTAAAAAAAGAACCTTCAACTTAATGGGTCCAACATTATTTACCTAGTTCCAGTCTTTGTCCCTATGTTTGTTTGGCACGTACTTCAACAGAATATGCTCTGGTGTTCTTGTTGCATTTATGCCCTCTCAACCAATT
>NC_136485.1:160370740-160448240 GCF_053919585.1 Euprymna scolopes | reverse complement strand
AGAATCCCCACTTAGAAGGGCAGATAAAGATTTGGCTCCTAATCACGAAAACCCCTGGCACTATAGTGACAGTGGGTCTTCTTTAGGATGAATAAAAGTTTAATAAAAAACAACAACAAAAGAAACATTTTTCAGTGAATTAAAAAGACAACACTGTCAATTAAATGCTGTAGTCCTTCATCGACAGTATTTCCAGATTAAAATTTTTTAAAGTTATTTTTTAAAGGAAGAAAGTAAGTTTTATCAAAACTTATTTCTCTATTTATCTGTCAAGCAGTGTGCTGATAAACCCCTTAAAAATATTGTCTTAAAACTTACATGAAATTAGATTAATTTTACATTTTCAGTCAACTCAATAAAAACGTGAAATGTTTTGATGTTGATACTTCACATATGTCATCAAAGGCAACACCAGGCTTATTATTATGTCATTCTCCAATGTCTAAGTTAGGATGACAAAATTTAAAAACTCTTGTCCTAGTACGAGGGAAAGTAATTAGGATGTGCTTGGTTTGGTTTTTTGATTTTGTTGTGTATCTAGCATATTTTGGATTATTTAATGCCGGATCCAGTAATTTTGAAAAAAATATTATGCTTCGATTTCTTTATATCTTCAAATATTTATTAATGGAGCATTCCTTAGTTGTTTCGTTTCACGGAATATAAAATTGTTTAAGAGTTATTGAATGCTGAATACTATACGTTTTGAAAAAGTTATTTATGCTTCAATTTCTTCATATCTCCAAATATGTGTTAATGGTGTTCAGTTTGGTGTCTTTTCGAGGAAAATTGCTGTTTTTTTGTTTGGGACTTTACTGAACATATGTTTTGCAAATGTAAAGGGAGAAACAATAACATCAATGTTTGATCAATTTTAGGCCAAGACGCCAGTATCTTCAGACAGGCTGATCAGCTAGCATCAGTAGCATCAGTAGGGCTTTCTTGAAATAAAGTCTTTTTAAATATTTGCATAATAAATGAGCAAATTTATTTGCCAATAAATAAAAACTGCTTTAAACGAATTATCATCCAGAATTAAGCAATAAAAGGTGAGACTATTTCATTTTAGCTTATGTTAATGTGCAGCGTGGTACTTGGCCCTGGTGAAGGCAATCCTCGAGCATTTTTGTGTAGACCCAAAAATAAAGGTATAAAATTTATGCCGTCAGGTGGATAAAAAAGGTAAAATTTGTAGTAAAGCTATAACATATGCCAGACCTTGCCAGCTTTATTCCACTTTTCTACATGACGATCTGCTTGCCCTCTATCTTGAGAGATGAGTAATGAAGAACAAGGAAATAGAATATAAATTAGACTAAAGGGCCTTTTGAAGCCTACGAAAAGCTACAATGATTTAAGTGTAGAGGTGAATCAATTGATGTTTACGCCAATGCAATAAAAAAAATTGGCTGAACTAGCAGGATACCAAGGGAGAAAAACGTCAACTTTGCTTTTATAACGGGATTTCCAAACGATGGATCTATGGCACTACAACAGCTACCTTATGAAGAGAGAATGGACGTCAGCAAACTGATACCAACTATACGGCTTTTAGTAAAAAAAAAGAGTTCGAGAGACTGGGATATTGGCAACGAGTGCACAAAGTAATATGCTGAGAAATAAGGCTTTAGATGTCAAGGACCACACCTGAAAAAAGATTGGACTAGAGTCAGAGTATAGGGCTACAATTGTGGAAAGTTTGGCCACATTGCTAGGTACTGTCCTCAGATTCAGGGAAACGGGCAAGAAGAGCTACCTCGACAACAGAATGAGGGCGCAATACTGGCCTCTTCCTATAATAGAAGTGGTGGTGGATGATTCAATAATGACTGCACTTGTCGATACTGGGTGCACCACCACTTTAATCAACTCAAACCTCAATAGTGGATATGGTAGGAGTGGCACAGTGATGCAGTTGATGGAAGGGACATAGAATGTAAAGGAACCAAGCAAGTGGAGATAAAAGTATGTAAAGTATGAGTGAAAGTGGGGCAACCACATCATTGACGGAACCGACGTCATAATTGGAATGGATGTAATCAATGAGATGAAAGGTGTAACTATAAAGAAAGCTGAGGTAAAGTTTGGAAATGTACAAAATGTGCCATAGCTACCCATCAGCTGAATGTTTGCAAAATTGAGGATAAAGAGTTTGAAGCAAATTTTGATGAAGAGAAATGCACAGTAAGATGGCTATGGAAGGGAGAGCCTCCAATGTTGCAGAATATGATAAGAATTCCGTGGAAAATGAGAAAAATGTAGAATTTGAGAAAGAGGTGGAAAGATGGATATCTGCGGTATTCTTTTACCATGGAAGGGAGAAAGAAAAGGTGTGTTGCCATTGATGACAGTGTTTCAGGCCACAAAAGAGAAAGAGCGGCCAGTGTTAGACTTTCGTGAGTTGAACTGTTTTGTGGCATGTCATACAGGGAAGGCCATAATAGATGTGGGTGATAAAAAGATGAGAAGATGGAGCTACATGTGGCGAAGGAACTAAAGCAGTACCAGCTGGTCTGTTATAAAGGAAAAACATGGTTAGGATTCAAACTTAATGTTGCGCCGGAGATTATGGCAGCCATTTAAAAAAAAATCTGGTTAGTTGAAAAAGAAGAATTGATGAACTGGAAGAGTTGCATGGCATGCACCATATAGGAGTAAAAAGAACATTATATTTGGTGCAAAAAGTTGATCACCATATAAAACGGGAAGAAATTTAGAAGGTAGTTAAGAACTGTGTTCGGTTTCAATCAGTTTTGGAGAATTGGGCAAGATTAGCTATTGACATAACACACTATCTTGTAGTAATACGTTTAATAATACACATTCAGACAAGATTATATAAAACGCAACGGAATTTTATAATAATAAGTGGTGCTATTACATATTCGGACGAGACAATATTTAAGGCAACAATTTTTTGTAATAACTGGTAATAATACACATTACATATCCGTAGACAAGATTATGTTAAAGGCAACTGAATTTTATAGTAATAAGTCGTTATAATACATATTTAGACAAGAATATCTTTAAGGCGAAAAAATATTTATAGTCATAAGTTATAACAATACACATTCAAACAAGATTATATTTAAGGCGAAAAAATTTTATTGTCAAAAGTGATAATAATATAGATACTTTTTTACAAAGATGTCACTAGTTATTACTGCACGCAGGCCACTCGAGGATAAGTGTTAATGAGTGGGAAGTAGTCAATTCAAAATGTTGTAGTAATCTTTAGTAGTGGGAATTGGGTAAATTGAGTTACTTAGGGGGACTGCTCATCAAGAAGTTGTTCACATTGGACTTTTTTTTTTTTTTTTTTTTTACACAGTGATCACCACTTATCAAGGCCCAGAAGCCACTCAGGGATAAAGGTTATTACAAGTACATTACGTTAGTGTGGAGATTTGATGAAGTGTTTACTTAAGGGAGCGGATCATTAGGAATTTGTTAACATTGGACTTGAAGACATCCAAGTTGTAGTCCGGTGGGAAGCAGGCAGACGGAACAGAGTTCCACAGGCGTGCAGTTCTAAGAAAGAAGCTTTGTTCATGGAATCCGCGTTTTGATTTAGGCACAGATATAGACTTGAAGAAAACCATATTGTAGAGAGTTAGAAAGTAGAGAAACAGAACAGAGTTCATACATTCATAAAAAATTATATTTAACATAACACATTTTATAGTAATAAGTTTGTAATAATACACATTAATACAAGAAAATATTTAAGGCAACAAAATTTTATAGTCATAATTTACAGTGATACACATTAAGACAAGATTATATTTAAAGCAACAAAATATTTTGTAATAAGTGGTAATAATGCTCATTCAGACAAGATTAGATTTAACGAAAAAAAAATTTTTTTATATTAATATGTGATAATAATACACAATAACCACCAATAGCTATGGTTAAAGATACATTGCTTGAAAGTACTTCTTTCAAACTCCTTGGCCTAATATTCTCAGGGAACATAAGTTGGAACGGATACATTGAAAGCATTGCCAGGGCCACTACTAGGAAGGAGGGCTCTTTCTACTGTGCTAGAAGGTGATTTACGCCTGAAAGTGACTTACGCCTGAAAGTATCCTGTACGTCTACAAGGCCACCATTCGCCATTGTACAGGGTATTGTTGTCACATTTGGTCTGGAACATCTGCTACTAATCTCTCACTCTTAAGGACAGAGTTTAAAAGAGAGTTGCCATCCTGATAGGTCCTGAACTTTCATCTAAGCTTCAGCCTCAGTCCCATTAACGAAACGTTGCATCCCTCTGCCAGCTCTACAAGTATTTTAATGGTGGATGCTCTGACGAACTACAAGCCCTTATATCCCCTCGATGTAAATATTCCCGACAAAGCCGACAAGCAGCAAAATTCCACCCCTACATAGTAGAGATCCATAGATGTAAGAAAGCTAAGTTTCTTCCCCAGAACTGCTACACTTTGGAACTCTCTTCCAGGTTCCTGCTTTCCCAACTGTATTGACACACACAAAAGTTCAAGTGTAATATAAACAAGCATCTTGCTGATCAACTCCCTACATAGTATCCCTCCAACTTATGTCTCCGATAGTAGCCCCCTACATCAAAGATATACTGTAGATTATTTGGGGGGAAAATAGAATTTTCAGAC
The DNA here is from genome assembly GCF_053919585.1 of Euprymna scolopes. Taxonomy (NCBI): domain Eukaryota; kingdom Metazoa; phylum Mollusca; class Cephalopoda; order Sepiida; family Sepiolidae; genus Euprymna; species Euprymna scolopes. The sequence goes on along the minus strand of NC_136485.1, from coordinate 160,443,600 downwards.
AAGATTATATTTAAAGCCATAAAATTTTGCAGTAATAAGTGATAATAATACGAATCCAGACAAGATTATATTTAAGGCAACAAAATTTTTTAAGAGAATTCTTTAAATGGACCATGACTATTTGTGAACAATAATTTCTAAATGACATTTTTCTAAAGGTTGTATATTGAATCCATATTAGAGAATAACAAAACCATTCACACATATATGTAGTCTTGGTTGCCGGATCTTTATAATATAAAATGTGTTCAAACGGCTTTCGTGCCTGGCATGCAAGGTTCATATCTCATTGTCATATAAAAATGTGCTGATAACACAAGCATTGCACAGTTTCAAAGCAAAAGACAAATTACAATGCCTCAAGTAAAATGATGGAACACAGAAGTTCTGTTTAAAATAATATTTTATTTCTGTATTTAAATAGTTGCTGGTAAAAATTTGTGTTTAAATGGTTGCTGGTGTAAATCTGTGCTCAACGGACTTTGTCATGATAAGTAGTTATCTGATTATGATATATTGTTGCATTATGCTTATGGGATTAGCAAAGTGTCTCTCTTAAATCAGGTTATACGGCATCAATATGAAAGACGTGCTCATTTATCATATCATGCATGACTCTATTTGTTCAAACCAATTGTTAATGATATTACAATCTAATTCATAGCTCATCCCCATCGGTAATATTATGTACATATGTGAGGTAAATACGTTAGGTGTGAAATAAAATTACCTTTTGTTGGATTTCAAAAGGTCAATTGATAGAATTGTTGGTTATATTCATTGTTAATATATTCAATTTCTAATGGTACTGTAAGTCATCATTATCATGCAGTCTGTTAGCCTTGACGATGAATAGTCAGGCCTCAGTGCTTCGGTGCAGGACTTTCCACCTTGGCTTCTAACTTGCTTGCACAGTTTAGGTGTATTATCTGTTGCACATCAGATAAACATTCTCTAAACCTCCAATGCTCATTTCCCGTGGAGCGAACTTGCGAGGACTGGCAGCAGAGGAGGTCGCAACTTCTGGGCAAAAGTAATCTCAGTGAGGTAGACAGTTACCCTATTGTGTCCGCTACTACGCCTTTTCTTTCTGGATGAGGTTCCATAGCCTTTTTAGGAAAACTGAAAGTTCGCAGTAAGATTTGAAATCAGAGTCCCCATCTATTAGCCTTTTGCTGTGATAAGGCCTACTAGGCAGTGATGTTTGATTTTGGGGTTGGTTCCCCTAGTCTTCGCCCAACTAAGGGCACCCACAAGACAGTGGAGTAGAGGATGGTAGCGTGCCAGGGTGTGTCCACACATTGGTGGGCCATAACGCACTACCTTTGGGGTCCCCTACTACTCTAAGATCTCTAACAGGTTTAGCCTGGGGCCACAAGAAACCCAGTTACCGTGTGTGGCCAACGTGAAGGCACTGTAGGAGTCTTGATAATGGAGAGGCTATGTACTGACAGAGAAGGCTTATGCATAACTGCTCCCTTTTCACTGCAAGGTTCGCCAGCGGTGTTAGCTGGAAGCAAGAAGGCATGCAAGCATGAACTTAACATGAACTTATACCTAACACACTAGACGCATCACATTCCCCTGCCGGATTAAGAATCCAAACACACACATGGTACTGCAAGTATACAAGAGACATATGCCAGCCACCTGTCTTTCATTCGAGTTGAATTAATGTTTTACATTCATTCCTAATCATTATTATCATCATGTTGGCATCATGTTCGACAGCTTTTAGTTATCTGTAGCCTAATCTTTATTGATCTCTCATTCTCTGGAACTCATGCTTATCATATCCTCCCGTCTTTTCCTTGCTTTTCCCTATAGATTTCACCTATTCCAGAGCAATGTAATAAGCGTGCACATATATTTAATGACAGTAGAATTTGCATGAACATAGATTTTATAAAAATAAATTTCATGGTGACATAAATATTACAAGTGTACATGTAGCATATATATGTAGATTTTACAGGAGTGGAATTGATAGGTGTAGATATTAGAAGATAAGAATAGATGGGTGTAGATTTTATGAGAATAGAATTTACCAGTGAAGATTTTAAAATGTAAAATTAATAGGTGTAGATTTTATGAGAATGGACTTTACCAGTGAAGATTTTAAAATGTAAAATTAATAGGTGTAGATTTTATGAGAATAGAATTTACCAGTGAAGATTTTAAAATGTAAAATTAATAGGTGTAGATTTTATGAGAATGGAATTTACCAGTGAAGATTTTAAAATGTAAAATTAATAGGTGTAGATTTTATGAGAATGGAATTTACCAGTGAAGATTTTAAAATGTAAAATTAATAGGTGTAGATTTTATGAGAATAGAATTTACCAGTGAAGATTTTAAAATGTAAAATTAATAGGTGTAGATTTTATGAGAATGGAATTTACCAGTGAAGATTTTAAAATGTAAAATTAATAGGTGTAGATTTTATGAGAATAGAATTTACCAGCGAAGATTTTAAAATGTAAAATTAATAGGTGTAGATTTTATGAGAATGGAATTTACCAGTGAAGATTTTAAAATGTAAAATTAATAGGTGTAGATTTTATGAGAATGGAATTTACCAGTGTAGATTTTAAAATGTAAAATTAATAGGTGTAGATTTTATGAGAATAGAATTTACCAGTGAAGATTTTAAAATGTAAAATTAATAGGTGTAGATTTTATGAGAATGGAATTTACCAGTGAAGATTTTAAAATGTAAAATTAATAGGTGTAGATTTTATGAGACTAGAATTTACCAGCGAAGATTTTAAAATGTAAAATTAATAGGTGTAGATTTTATGAGAATGGAATTTACCAGTGAAGATGTTAAAATGTAAAATTAATAGGTGTAGATTTTATGAGAATAGAATTTACCAGTGAAGATTTTAAAATGTAAAATTAATAGGTGTAGATTTTATGAGAATAGAATTTACCAGCGAAGATTTTAAAATGTAAAATTAATAGGTGTAGATTTTATGAGAATAGAATTTACCAGTGAAGATTTTAAAATGTAAAATTAATAGGTGTAGATTTTATGAGAATGGAATTTACCAGTGAAGATTTTAAAATGTAAAATTAATAGGTGTAGATTTTATGAGAATGGAATTTACCAGTGTAGATTTTAAAATGTAAAATTAATAGGTGTAGATTTTATGAGAATAGAATTTACCAGTGAAGATTTTAAAATGTAAAATTAATAGGTGTAGATTTTATGAGAATGGAATTTACCAGTGAAGATTTTAAAATGTAAAATTAATAGGTGTAGATTTTATGAGAATGGAATTTACCAGTGTAGATTTTAAAATGTAAAATTAATAGGTGTAGATTTTATGAGAATAGAATTTACCAGTGAAGATTTTAAAATGTAAAATTAATAGGTGTAGATTTTATGAGAATGGAATTTACCAGTGAAGATTTTAAAATGTAAAATTAATAGGTGTAGATTTTATGAGAATGGACTTTACCAGTGAAGATTTTAAAATGTAAAATTAATAGGTGTAGATTTTTTGAGAATAGAATTTACCAGTGAAGATTTTAAAATGTAAAATTAATAGGTGTAGATTTTATGAGAATAGAATTTACCAGCGAAGATTTTAAAATGTAAAATTAATAGGTGTAGATTTTATGAGAATGGAATTTACCAGTGAAGATTTTAAAATGTAAAATTAATAGGTGTAGATTTTATGAGAATAGAATTTACCAGTGAAGATTTTAAAATGTAAAATTAATAGGTGTAGATTTTATGAGAATGGAATTTACCAGTGAAGATTTTAAAATGTAAAATTAATAGGTGTAGATTTTATGAGAATAGAATTTACCAGTGTAGATTTTAAAATGTAAAATTAATAGGTGTAGATTTTATGAGAATAGAATTTACCAGTGAAGATTTTAAAATGTAAAATTAATAGGTGTAGATTTTATGAGAATGGAATTTACCAGTGAAGATTTTAAAATGTAAAATTAATAGGTGTAGATTTTATGAGAATGGAATTTACCAGTGAAGATTTTAAAATGTAAAATTAATAGGTGTAGATTTTATGAGAATAGAATTTACCAGTGAAGATTTTAAAATGTAAAATTAATAGGTGTAGATTTTATGAGAATAGAATTTACCAGCGAAGATTTTAAAATGTAAAATTAATAGGTGTAGATTTTATGAGAATGGAATTTACCAGTGAAGATTTTAAAATGTAAAATTAATAGGTGTAGATTTTATGAGAATAGAATTTACCAGTGAAGATTTTAAAATGTAAAATTAATAGGTGTAGATTTTATGAGAATGGAATTTACCAGTGAAGATTTTAAAATGTAAAATTAATAGGTGTAGATTTTATGAGAATGGAATTTACCAGTGTAGATTTTAAAATGTAAAATTAATAGGTGTAGATTTTATGAGAATAGAATTTACCAGTGAAGATTTTAAAATGTAAAATTAATAGGTGTAGATTTTATGAGAATGGAATTTACCAGTGAAGATTTTAAAATGTAAAATTAATAGGTGTAGATTTTATGAGAATGGAATTTACCAGTGAAGATTTTAAAATGTAAAATTAATAGGTGTAGATTTTATGAGAATAGAATTTACCAGTGAAGATTTTAAAATGTAAAATTAATAGGTGTAGATTTTATGAGAATAGAATTTACCAGCGAAGATTTTAAAATGTAAAATTAATAGGTGTAGATTTTATGAGAATGGAATTTACCAGTGAAGATTTTAAAATGTAAAATTAATAGGTGTAGATTTTATGAGAATAGAATTTGCCAGGGAAGATTTTAAAATGTAAAATTAATAGGTGTAGATTTTATGAGAATAGAATTTACCAGCGAAGATTTTAAAATGTAAAATTAATAGGTGTAGATTTTATGAGAATAGAATTTACCAGTGAAGATTTTAAAATGTAAAATTAATAGGTGTAGATTTTATGAGAATAGAATTTACCAGTGAAGATTTTAAAATGTAAAATTAATAGGTGTAGATTTTATGAGAATAGAATTTACCAGCGAAGATTTTAAAATGTAAAATTAATAGGTGTAGATTTTATGAGAATGGACTTTACCAGTGAAGATTTTAAAATGTAAAATTAATAGGTGTAGATTTTATGAGAACGGAATTTACCAGTGAAGATTTTAAAATGTAAAATTAATAGGTGTAGATTTTATGAGAATGGAATTTACCAGTGTAGATTTTAAAATGTAAAATTAATAGGTGTAGATTTTATGAGAATAGAATTTACCAGTGAAGATTTTAAAATGTAAAATTAATAGGTGTAGATTTTATGAGAATGGAATTTACCAGTGAAGATTTTAAAATGTAAAATTAATAGGTGTAGATATTATGAGAATGAAATTTACCAGTGAAGATTTTAAAATGTAAAATTAATAGGTGTAGATTTTATGAGAATGGAATTTACCAGTGAAGATTTTAAAATGTAAAATTAATAGGTGTAGATTTTATGAGAATGGAATTTACCAGTGAAGATTTTAAAATGTAAAATTAATAGGTGTAGATTTTATGAGAATAGAATTTACCAGTGAAGATTTTAAAATGTAAAATTAATAGGTGTAGATTTTATGAGAATAGAATTTACCAGCGAAGATTTTAAAATGTAAAATTAATAGGTGTAGATTTTATGAGAATGGAATTTACCAGTGAAGATTTTAAAATGTAAAATTAATAGGTGTAGATTTTATGAGAATAGAATTTACCAGTGAAGATTTTAAAATGTAAAATTAATAGGTGTAGATTTTATGAGAATAGAATTTACCAGCGAAGATTTTAAAATGTAAAATTAATAGGTGTAGATTTTATGAGAATGGAATTTACCAGTGAAGATTTTAAAATGTAAAATTAATAGGTGTAGATTTTATGAGAATAGAATTTACCAGTGAAGATTTTAAAATGTAAAATTAATAGGTGTAGATTTTATGAGAATGGAATTTACCAGTGAAGATTTTAAAATGTAAAATTAATAGGTGTAGATTTTATGAGAATGGAATTTACCAGTGAAGATTTTAAAATGTAAAATTAATAGGTGTAGATTTTATGAGAATGGAATTTACCAGTGAAGATTTTAAAATGTAAAATTAATAGGTGTAGATTTTATGAGAATGGAATTTACCAGTGAAGATTTTAAAATGTAAAATTAATAGGTGTAGATTTTATGAGAATGGACTTTAGCTGTGTAGATTTTAAAATGTAAAATTAATAGGTGTAGATTTTATGAGACTGTAATGTAGCTGTGTAGATTTTAAAATGTAAAATTAATAGGTGTAGATTTTATGAGAATGGAATTTAGCTGTGTAGATTTTAAAATGTAAAATTAATAGGTGTAGATTTTATGAGAATGGACTTTAGCTGTGTAGATTTTAAAATGTAAAATTAATAGGTGTAGATTTTATGAGAATGGAATTTAGCTGTGTAGATTTAAAAATGTAAAATTAATAGGTGTAGATTTTATGAGAATGGAATTTACCAGTGAAGATTTTAAAATGTAAAATTAATAGGTGTAGATTTTATGAGAATGGAATTTACCAGTGAAGATTTTAAAATGTAAAATTAATAGGTGTAGATTTTATGAGAATGGACTTTAGCTGTGTAGATTTTAAAATGTAAAATTAATAGGTGTAGATTTTTCGAGACTGTAATTTAGCTGTGTAGATTTTAAAATGTAAAATTAATAGGTGTAGATTTTATGAGAATGGAATTTACCAGTGTAGATTTTAAAATGTAAAATTAATAGGTGTAGATTTTATGAGAATGGACTTTAGCTGTGTAGATTTTAAAATGTAAAATTAATAGGTGTAGATTTTATGAGAATGGAATTTAGCTGTGTAGATTTTAAAATGTAAAATTAATAGGTGTAGATTTTATGAGAATGGACTTTAGCTGTGTAGATTTTAAAATGTAAAATTAATAGGTGTAGATTTTATGAGAATGGAATTTAGCTATGTAGATTTTAAGATGTAAAATTAATAGGTGTAGATTTTATGAGAATGGAATTTACCAGTGTATATTATATAAAGTAAAACTGATAGGTATAGATTTCATGAAAAATAAAATTTACCAGTGTAGAATTTAATAATGTAAAATTGATTGGTGTTGATTGAAAAAATAATTTGCTACAATATATTTTAAAGACTGAAAAGTAGTTTCCAAGAAATCCTATAACACCAGTTGTGGTCAAAAGGTTGGGAGCCATGTTCTGGCTACAAGCATCCAAATTGGGGTAAGTGGGACATTCAATCTTATTAAACTATGTAACTTTCTAATAATATTTCTTATTATTATGCGTTATACTTGATTCTTTGACCCAGGGCATCACCAGATTATCAGCTAACAGGCGACTGAGTAACACTTATATGCAAGGTCACTGTTTTGGTCGGATATAGTCACATAAACGTTATAAGAATTTTCCAGCATGTAAATGATATGCTACAATAAGTGTCACTGTTGCAACCCGATACATATTTGCATCTAAACCTAATCATTTCTATTTTGAAATGAGAATAGAAAATAAAATATGAAAATAATTTTGACAACTAACGATTTATTTTGGAAATACTTTTTCTTTTTGCACTTGTCAGAATGCCAAAAGGATATATTATCAATTTCACCTCAAGTAGATTATTTTTAAAATCTACAAATACAGATGGCTTCTCAGTTTCTGATGTTGTTTATAAAACTCGGTCTCAGCACAGTCACTCAGATAAAAAAAAGAATCTTAAAAAGTTCACATGCACTTGAGGAATTGAGGCTTAACAAATTGACAATTTAAATATAACTGATAAAATACGTTCAAATATAACAAGTGGAGTATGTAGCTGTAACCAGATCAATCTACTTCATATTCTATCTATATATCTACTAATAAACGTTTGTAACCTGCTACTAACTAATACAAATACTTAACTAATAATAACTTTTTTTAGTTTACTATTTTAACTCTGTAATATATGAGCGCATGCAAAAATATCAGCAGGTGCTGTATGATAGCTGGCTTGCAGAGATATTATCAGCAGTAGCTGAAAACGTACAGATGCAAATTAGGAAGTTTGAGTGGGCTTGCTTGACAAGAAAAAAAGATCACAGCATGTGGTCGGAAGGAAGAAAAATGTGCATCGAAAAATTGGACATGTAAAGTTGTTGAGGACAGAAAGAAAAACGTAGCTGAGTGAGGTGGACGTGTGGCCCCGTGATAGCGGTAGAGACTTTTAAGCTAGTGTCCAGACGGCAGAGTTTTATTAATCTCATGGCAAACAAAATGAATAATAAAAAAAATCAAGAAGTCCGCATTGTTTGGAAAGTAACGGTAATAAATGCCTTTTGCTAAAACAGAAAAAAGACGAGTCGGCTTTATTTGTTTTTGTTTGTTCTTTTTTATGGTACCAGACGGTGCGCGGGGCCGAGTGAGGTGTGAACTGTGACGAACACGTTTCAAGCGTAACGGTCACGTTAGAACTCTATTATTTTAGAAGCAAATAAAATTAGACTATTTCAAACAAATTTGTTTGATGAGGCAGCTGCAATGAAGAGTGTTATCTCGTATGAATGTCGATTGGAAAACAACTCCAATCAGCAATTCATTTAGAAATTACAGTCAAGAATATTCACTCTGGATTTTAACGTATACTATAAAAACCTAAACATACAACCTTCTTTTTCTTTCTTTAGTACACATCTCTTCTCAATAACTTCTGCAGACATTATTCTTCAACCATCAGTTATCCTTTATCTTCTCTAAACTGCAAATATAACAAGAGGAATAACCCAACATTACACCTAGGTACTACTTGTTATGTAACACTTTCTAAGCTTCAAATCTAACAAGGGGGATAACTCAAGAAAGATTATTAATTTGATTGAATATATATCTGAGGAAAAATCTTGTAATTTTAGCAAAACGCCCTTTCTTAATTTAAGCATTTATTTTAAATTTCGAAATTAACTAGCAAACTAACCGAGTAATTATGTGCGATCAATATATTTTTTGAAATAAAAATTATTTTCTGTCCTTGTCAACAAACAAGAGGATTCATTATCAGTAATGTATAACTATACTAGTGTTGCCATTAGTTTACATATGATCGCCGATATTAAACAATGTTTACTCGACCCAGGGTAGCATGGATAATTATTTGGGCAGACAAGGTGCTGTATGTAAAAAAATAATAATTTCTCCAAAATCAAATAAATTTACACATCACTCGTACATGAAGACATGTACGATGTAGAATTGAATTCATACTTACCTGCAGAAAAGCTCCAAATAGTTGATAGAAAAAATCTTGCTTGAATAAAGCAATAACTATATAATACAAATAGATAAGCAGCTAAACCAGACCCAAGGAATGGATTTGTCCATTGCATCGCAGCCTTCTTATTCAACTAACTTTCTAAATTTATCTTATTCTAACTACAGTTGTGAGACATTTGGTCATAGGTTACTAAATTTAGTATACGATTTTGGCATGAAAATAACTACATGATTGTTGACATACCAGAAAATCCATGACCAACTGCATGGGAGTTGCAATATGGTAGTGTCAGGGCTATCCAGTTAACAATGTTCTGGTGAAAATCCAGGAGTAAGCATCAGGACCCGTCATTCTCTGGTCAATTCACCCGTTATGTATGGCAAGCAAAGATGTGTCAGACACAGAATCAGAAATCATCGCAGTGAAATTAGCAATGTTGCTTCTGTAACATTACATTATGTGTCTCACCAAACCTTCCCCAACTTTGCATGCAACTCCCGGTGTTGGGGATAAAACCTACAATCCTGCAGGGTAATTAAAAACTGCAAATAACGAGGAGGACTTCATAGGGATCAGCTAATCATTTAACACGATCTTTGATTTTTGCAAGCTATATGTAAAATATTAATTCAACAATAACAGCAACAACGTATCGCATCTATTTTTAAAAACTCGGTTCTTTTTATATTGTAATCCTTTGAGATGAAGAATTTATATATTTATTTATTTATGTGCGAACTGTTAACCGCATTTTCATAGTTTTTGTTGTTTGACCACGTATCGGCCAACTATTCCTCAGACCTTTTTCAGGTGGTTGCCTGCAATGGGATAAGATGCTGAGTTTCTTAACTGCATCCCCAGTAATTACTGCCTTCCATAGTTGTTGTTGTCTCACCACGTTGTGGCCAACTAATCCTATGACCTGCTTTGAGAAGGGTTGAAACAACTATCTTCAGACAATGCTCATCTGGAATCGTAAAGATTCAACGCCTTTATCCACTGGATCGAAAGGTGATCAAGTCTGGATTTTTTGGTCTTATAAATCCAAATTTCCGTTCTTATCTGGTCTTCCATTGTTGGATCTGTACTGAAAGTAGTTGGAAAAAACAACCATGAAAATGAGGATAACAGTTCACAAATAAATAAACTCGTTTTTTTGCTGTTATATTTGAATTCATCCTTTCCTTTCTGTCTAAATATTAAACATTTTATAAAGCAAAGAGTCTTAAGTTGTGTTTCTATTGATCCTCTGATCATACCATCAGTGCAAAGCATTTAAATAAGAATTCAGTTGTTCCTCTCTACCAAGTCTACCATTAGCAATAGAAAGATTCCTTATCTTTATCAGAAAATAAAATGTGTAGACGTATAAACGTGGGGAAGTTGTAGAAGCCCAAGCAAAACCTAAAATTGCCTGAAATCAATATCTTTTTCATAAAACATACTTTATTGCACTGTGTGTGTATTTGTTTTTGTTTTTTTCTTTTTCTGTTTTGATTTGTGTGAATAGATGGACATTTTTGAAAGTTGCAATTCATCTTTAAGATGCAATATAAATATGTCAGCTTATTTACAGCAATAAACATGTTACATCTGAATTCAAAATATCTTTCTTTAAGTCTTTTCATCGTGTTTTTGTATTCGTGACTTCAGAAAATTTTTCGCCCACTCAGGAAATGAGATTGTAACATAGGCTCAGTTGATTGGCTGAATTTTGTCGAAATTTTGCTATAAGTTCTTGATAGAAGTTTTTTTTTTTTTCCTATTGGATAAAATGTCACTACGTGAAATAAAATTCTTTCTTGTGATTGAAAAACAACAAAACTTTTCTCTTTAAATTAATTGGAAAATTATTTTATTGTTAGATTGCGTTGTTTTATGGAGCGTGCGTCATTGATATTGTTTCTAGTATCGTGCATGATTTTCTTGTTTTCTCATAATAAAGGGTTACAGGAGTTTTCTTAAAGATTAAATGCTTTCATTCTCATTTAATTTAAATCCAGAAAGAAAAACAAAAATAATCCAGCGTTTATCTTAGAAATAACAAAGTTTGTTTATACTTATTTTTTTTAGATTCAATTAAACAAAAGACAACCAATGTAATCGACTTTTTATGATTTTATAAAATTAATTCTCCAAGAATTTTGAAGTCTTTTATAATAATAGGCCACCATTTATCAAGGCTCCGTGGCCACTCGAGTTAAGTGTTAAAGAGATAAGCAGTTGGACGATGATCGTCGGCAGCAGAGGACAAGCAGCAATGGATGGGATAAGTAGACAACGTAAGAATAATTAATTATCCAAGAAGACGGTTTAAAAAGTCTTTGTTTACATTAGACTTGAAGATAGCCATGTTGTAGTCAGTGTAGAAGCAGACTTCTGGTATTTTGTTTTACAGTTAAGATGTTCTAGAAAAGAAACTTTATTCATGAAAATTTCGTTTGGTTTTTGGTAAAGAGAGAGTAAAGAAAGTTCTTTGTTGTGGCTATAGCTGATAAAGTTCTTGTTATGGATGTTTTGAATGAGGATACCAAAGATCGAAGCTCAGTCATAGTATCTACCAAAAACATGATAACACAGTAGAGAGAAGCTAGCAACATTCTTCTGTATAAAAGAGATTGTAAGCACTGACGAGATTACAAAGTTGGTTTTGTACTCCATTAAGACAGGAAAGGATGCTCTGATTAGCATCTTACCAAATATGATAGCAGTAATCCATCTTACGACCTATCTGGTTCTTATACAGCTAGAAAATTGCGCCTGGGGTGAGGTAATTTCCTCAGTGGTAGAATGATCTAACCATTTCTTCCAATGCCCTTAGCAACATATTTAATGTAAGGCTGCCATTTCAGGTATTGGTTTTTATTCAATGGTAAACTTTTAGTAATATATGAGTAACATTTTTAATAAGTTAATTGTTTAGAGATTCTGAAGGAGCATTTAATTCCTCTTGAAATTTCTCTACTAATCTTCTTTTTATTCACACGTAGGAAAGTTTGAGTGGACTGTGAAAAAAAAGATAGACGTTATTAATCGTTGACAATGAAAATTTTAATATAACCGCGAAAGAGATGAAGATTTATTCACAGCCATAAGTAAAATAACAACTTGTGGTCAATGAAGTGCATTCAATAAGTACTCGGCATTAAATAGCTCAGAACAAATTAGTATGCAGTTAAAATGACCAAGAAAACGAAACAACAGTGTAATTGGAATTAAATATTTTAATGCAGATGTATGTGCAGGATAATGTAGTATCTTTTCTATTTTCATGATATTATCCTCCAAGGAATTACCGCTAGCTTTTTGGGGGATAGTGAAGTATATGCTCCTTAGACATATATATTACCAAAACTAGTCAACTAGATGGGGGATGTTTTTGCTAGCTTAGTGTAAAAATTGATTGCCATAGAGATGAGTATTCAGTGTGATGCTATACAGAAATGAGGATTGAGGATATGAGTTGCATGGAGAGGAATTATATGATGGATATATAATCTGAATTTGAACGACAGGCTTAGTTCTGATGGCCTCAAAAGAAGATTAAATCTGAACAGTACATGGAGATATGTGCAAAAAACAAAGACTGGAGTGACATGTTTAAAGAATGGATAGGTTCTTGGATTAGTAAATATAGAACAGTAAAGTAGCAGTTCTTAGGGAAAACCCAAGGAAAACATGGGGGGAAGAAATGAATATGGAAAGAAAGATAAATAATGACAAATCTAGGGATATGTTTGTTTGGAAGTTAATTTTCTTAAAGTCTGTTTAAATAGACATTAAACTGATGATGACGACGACGACGATGATGATGATGATGATGATGATGATGATATTGTTATATAATAATATTGTTTATTTTCTTACATCTAAGCAAGACGTTTGTGCATACATTTTACGATAAAGAATAAAAAATAAATAAATATTGTTATATACATCTGCAACATATTAAATAGTTGCATCTTAGAGATGCATATGCTTGCAATGTAAAACTAATTATCAGATCCATGGTTTCAACGCAAAAATCAAATAAACAAACAATGCATCCTAACCAAATAGATCGGTTCCCTTCCACGGCTTGTATCTATTTTATTGTAGCCAATATCTTTATCTTCTGAATCGATGTCGGCTTTGATTCATGCAGCATATCTAATAGGTAAACACTGCAATTTACTACAAATGTTGCACAGAGGACAAAAGAACTCATTGAACTTTATAATAGTTACAAAATACACTGGGATTTCTGAAAACTTACAGAAGCAATAATTCAACTAAAAAGATCGATAGGGTATCTTTGTTCTTTTAGAATATGAAGAGATGTTGGGGAATGATTAGTGAGCTTGCAACAGGAAAATCTTCCCTTCTGTCTAAAGATTTGACCATTTCTAAAGGAAGCTCTTGCAAGCCTTTTTTATTCGTCATCACCAATTCAGATTTAAATAATCATTCAATTTCGCATCATTACTCAACAAATGCACAAGGTTCGGCAAACAGTATATTTTGGTAATTTTTTACGGTATCCTTTCTTCATTTTTTACTAGCCTGGGTGCCCGGTGTTGCCCAGGGTTTTGGAGGTGTGTGTTGAGCAAAAAAATAAAACAGTGATAGTAGGCAGGCAGGCAGGCTCGAACCTGTACCATGAAGGAGTAAAAGAACGTGAAAAAAAACCGTGACGTCCTCGCTGTTGCGCCCATTACCAAACAGGTAGTGGCGAAGGTTTAAATTAAGACTAGTTAATCGAAAAGAGGGGATGACTTTCGAATATATCGACGAAAACAGCGACACCTCTCTGTAAAAAGTGTCCAGTTAAGGGTGAATGAATTAATGTTTTAAGCCAATTGTTCGATATTTATTATCCGAAGGGTCGGGCTTCAAAATAATGCCAGGCTCGTGAAAATCCGTTGTCTCTGTCGAAAGTTTTAGGCAGACATACATGCATACATACATACATACATACATACATACATTTAAACAGACAGGTGAGATTTTTTTTTCTTGATTTTTTTTTTTACTCACGTATACCCCTGACAAAGCATATTGCCACTTGGACATAAGTGGATACTATTTGGAACCATGCTTAGGAAAGATAAACTAGATGATGTTTACGTTACATTTAAACTTCTGCATATCAGTACAGTCAGAGATACAGGTAGCAGGAAAGTGAATTTTAAAGTCGAGCTGTTCGAGAGAAGAAACTATTAGAGTAGAAAGCTTTCTGGCATTTAGGGGCCTCAACAGTGAAGGGGTAAGATTTTGTTGCTAAGTGGGTTTATCGGGGATATATATGTCGAGGAGCTACAAGTGCGACGAGTTCATCAGAGCACATTTCGTTAAAATATTTGTAAAACAGGAGCAGAGATGCAACAGTGCGGCGAAGGGAAAGGTGTTAGGGCTTAAATTGTTACATGAATGTACAGAAGCTCCCCCCCCGCTTTCTAAATAATAGCGTCATTATTTCAAAACGGCCCGTAAAGTACCTTTTTAAATTAAAATTATCATACGATGACTATTTTCTCGTATAATTATATTTTACCTTCATTTTGACTGTTAAATAGCGTTTTAAACATTGGCCATCATGTTCAAAAATTACATTTTCGTTCGGCACCTTCTTAAAATGTGGCAGCGTTTTTTTTTTTGTTTGTTTTTTTTTTTTTGCAAGAAAAACAAGAAAAAAAAAACGAAATTTACGTTTGCGACACTCTGACAGTTTAAACCTGCCCGGAATTACCGACAATAATCTGGTCCCTATTCTGTATAAACACCACTTTTATAACAAATATGGCCAATTTTTTTTTTTTTTTTTTTTTTTGTCTATTAAAGCTGTTTCTTATAAAAACTGGTTCCGCTATGTGGGAGTACAGCAGCACTTTTTTGCACACGAAAATACTGCATTCAAATTTGGAAGTAAATGTTTTTAAAAACCATGTAACATACGTTTAACCGAATGTAATGATGATAATTATGAAGATGAAAGCTTTCTGTTGTCAATCATGTGGTGAAGCTTTCTTAAGAAAGTATGCACTAGTTAATTAATTTTCTAATACTGCTATTCGAAATGCAGAAAAGATTTGTTTATTTCAAAACAAATTTGAATCTAAAGCGAAATAACCTAGAAAAGGTTTACTTTTAAATCATTAATTTAAAGTAAACTCAGTTTAACCGTGACAGCAAAGATGGCGTCATATATTGTGTGACCTAAACAAGCTTATATAAAAATATTCAATTATTATAATAGAAAAATGAACTATTTTTGTGTTTCCGTTTTATTATATTCCGATCATGTAACAAATAAAATGGTCAACATCTACATAAATAAAACAGTATATATATATTTTTTTTATTTTTTATTACATTTTCACCCCAAACAAGGCACATTACCATTTTGGTGTAGGGGGCTACTATCAGGGGCAACAACTACTAGGGTACTATGTAGGGATTTAGGCAGCAAGATGTCGGTTTACGTTGCACTTGAACTTCTGCACGTCAGTACAGTTGGGGAAGCAGGGACCTGGAATGGAATTCCAAAGTCTAGCAGTTCTGGGGAAGAAACTACTGGAGTAGAAAGATCTTTTACATCTAGGGATCTATACAGAGTGGGGGTGGGATTTTGCAGCCTGTCGGGTCTGTCGATGGTGTTCACATCGTGGGGGCACAAGTGCTTGCGGTTCATTAGAGCATTCACCATTAAAATACTTGTAGAACAGGCAGAGGAATGCAACGTTTCGTATATATATATATATATATATATATATATATATATATATATATGTGTGTGTGTGTGTGTGTGTGTGTGTGTGTGTGTGTGTGTGTGTGTGTGTGCCTGAGTGAAAATATGTAACTGATAAATTCTTAAACTCACATAACACTGAAATTAGGAGGAAATAATAATCATTCACAAAGTTTATAACGAGTAAAATATCTGTTTGGATGGATGAATAACGCATACAGAAATATGTCGGCAAGTTGAAATGCAAAATGCTGCCAATATATTTGTATTATGTTCGTGCATGCACAAATTCATTCATAGTTTAATTTTAAATCTTTCTAATCTTTCTGCCGATAGCTCAAACAGTAGGAACGTTGCTGGAGTGATAAATGTTTTGGTTTCGATTCTAGCTGATGGCACCCAAGTCATTTTTTATATTTTGAAATTAATACTATATATCCAATAAAAAACTTTGTTCACAAGATAAAAGATCCTAATTTGAAAAAAAAACTATACTAATATGATATTCACGAATCCGACATTATATTTATATATTGCGACTTTTATCTAGTATTCCTCTTTGCATGTTGTCATTTAATATTTTATAGATTGTGGACTTTGATTTCAATCATGATTCGGGATTTTGTATTCTGATATGTTACTTACCTTAAAATCAGCAGTTCATTCCTCAACTCACCGAGATTGAAATGCTTGATTCATCAGCAATGTTCGATCTAATCTGGCGCAATGTCATTTAATATTTTATATTTAATCCATATATATATTATACGATCAAATTTCACTTCAGAGTGTTTTTTTTAATCGGTGTATTCTGTTTGCTCTGTTAGATATAATGTTTGCAAGTGAAGTTTACCAAACTGTTCAAACAGAAAGATAATACTGTTAAGTGTTTATCATTTAGTCAGACATTTGACTCTGTGCGGAAATCATTTAGCAATGTTATATATATATATATATATATATATATATATATATATATATATATATATATATATATATATATATATATATATATATATATATATATGTTTGTTTAAACGTGAAAAACGTTATACGAAAATAAGTTAGCGGAAAGAAAGAAAACGCATTGACTTGCATTATTTATTTTATCGATAAATTTCTGATTATGAAAGGTGTCGATTCCGCCTCAAATCGGTTGAAAATATATTGGTTTTTTAAATCATATTTGTTTAAACAATATAAATATGTGTGTATATTAAAATGTAATTTTAAATGGTAAAACAATTAATTTTCAAATTCAACCATAAATTTATTCGAAATTCATAACTTTTAGATATCAAATTTTTTCATTCAAATTTTAAATTAGGATTTAATGTTTATCTTTTATTCGTACTTTTAACATCTGTTCTTTTTTTCCGTAATATTTTGTTTGTTTTCTGTTTTTCTACTATTTGAGTCGACATTAGTTTTGCAAATTCAAAATAATTGTTTTTCTTTTTTTAATTGAGGTCTTATAGGAGAAAGTGGAGATAATAAAGCAGGTGAATCTTCACCCATTCACAAATTGCGATTTAATTACTACCGTTTTGCTACTATAATACAGTACCAGTTGTAAAAAAATCCATTTAAAACATTGTGGGAAACGTTTCTTAAATTACTGTTGCACTTCTTTTAATCAGACCAAGAAGCCAGTGGTAAATAAGCAAATTTGGGAAACGTAATATAGAAGAGAAATGTAGCTTGAGTGCATCTAAATTTTCTTATTGCAACAATACCAGACATACATATTAATTGCATTCAATAGGTCACTAGAAAATAAATCTGTGCAACATTCATTTCACTAATGGAATTAGTGTATTACCTAATCTTTTCCCCCATACATTTTTTTTTGCAAAACAGTAAAACAAAACAACTAATCTTTAAATGCACTTTACGCTTAGTCATTGTACATCATCGTTTCGATAGATATGAAAAAGATTACTCTTTCTGAATTAAATATCCTTTCCAACAAAGTATTGTTAAACTCTAAACTGAATGAAGAATATACAAAACGTAAGCAAACATTTCTGTGTTATGTAGCCTTTATCAGGCCAACTGGCAACTAAGATGAAAAGGAATCAACTTATAGATTAGTTACTGGTTCGTCTACTTATATCTGGTAAACGAGATGCAGCGATTCATTTAGGTTTGTTTATATTATATTTATAAATAGACCTGTTTTGCGTTATTTGATTGCAAACTGAGTTCAATCTATGGTTTCTTCTTGTAAGCAAGAACTCGTCTCCTACAGCAACTATAAAAAGATCTTTCTTTTCTTTCTCTGTAAGTTTCACGTCAGACAGAATTTGTCTTCGAGGCCGTTGATACAGTGGATAGAGACGTTGAATCTCTACGGTTCCGGGTGAGCATTGTCTGAAGATAACGGTTTCAATTCAACCTAAAGCCGGCCAAAGACTTACTTGGCTAAAACCCGATGAGATTACAACAACTATGGAAGGCAGTAATCGCTGAGGATGCAGTTAGGAAATTTGGAGTTCCTTTCCGGTCGCAGTTATCATCTGACGAAGACCAGAGGAACAGTTGGCCGAAATGTCGTGAAACAACAACTAAAAAAAGAAGATTAGGATAATAGTCCGCAATAAATAAATCAGAATTTTTTCTTGTCAGTCTCTTTGCTAGAACTTCCTGTCTCTAGAATACGTTAACACAGGATTGGTTCCATGCGAGTTACAAGTTTGTCATCTTTAAAGTCTAGATCAGTAAATACTTGTAGCTTAAACTATCAAATTGCGTTGATTTCATTCACTATTTGCAATCCATTCATAATATTCTTCAATCTTGAACTGAAAATCTACCTGTCATTTTCCTTAAATGGCAGTCAGCGTAATACGTTTAGCACAAACTATCTTAGCAGATATACAAAAATTCCTTACTTATAATACAGGGTCTATAAAAAAATAATTAAAAATAGGTGTCTTAATATTTTCTTTTAATTTCTGATTTGGATATCTATATGAACAATTGGGAAGATCCTATTTCATTCAGAGTAGAGGATAATCTTTCTTCGTGCACTCAAGATTACATTACTCAATAATATGTGAACGTATATATTTAGTATACATTTCTATTCATACAAACAGTTTAGCTGCACATGTGCAGACATGTTTCAACTTTAACCTTATTTTGCAAAAGAATTGCTAGGTAAAACTATCGAGTTGTAATTATTCACTTTTATTGTGTGCATCCTGACGATTCAGCCTGATATGTTTTAGTCAAAATACGACTATGATAAAGATAGTATTTCTTTATGCACTTGAGATGCAATTCCACTATTTTCTTATTTTTCTCATTAAAAACCGTATTAATTCATAGATTTTTCAACACTATTGCAGTTTAAATACCGTTTCTTTTTTTTCTTTTTTTTTTTCGTGAGTCTCACCCGGCAACGTCCGGCGAACGATGTAAACCGCCCGGAAAATTCCGAGTGAGCTAATTCAGTGATAAACTGAGTTGCCAAAAGAGATAAAAGCGAGTAGAGGGCAGCAAATTAGAAGAAAAAAAACAAGCAGAAAAGAAAGGGAAGAGTTTCATTGCGCTTCAAAAGATCCATTGCAAAAAAAAAAAAAAGTGTTTCTTCTTGTGACAAGAAAGGATAATGAAGAATTTAAGACTGGAAGCTATCGTAAAGTCTCCAGAAACGGTCCTCGCATTTTATCAAGAAAACCGGCTGCTGGCAACCAAGAGGAGATACACGAAATGCCAACGGAAATTTATCCTAAAAAAAACGAAACATACCGACAGTTTCGGCTGGAGGTGCAGTAATGACCAGTGTAGACACTTGACCTCTTTGCGCCATGGCACCTTCTTCTAGCGATCCGATCTGCGGATAACAATTATTTTAATTTAGGTCTATTTATTTGTAAACCTATGAAACGACAACGCACAACAACCTATGGCGAGAGGTTGTGCTGTACTGGGTCAGATCACACTCTCACCGACTGGAAAAACTTCTTGAGAGATATTTTCTAGAACTATTTTCTTCGGAATACCTGTCAGATCAGAGGTCCAGGGCACACAGTGGAAGTGAACGAGTCCATCTTTAATAGACAGAAAATATAATGTCGAAAAGGTCGTCGAACCGCTCTGAGTTTTCAGAGAATACGACCTTGCTGAGATGAGGGTTTGCTTACAAGAAACAACAATTTTTTTTTGGGGGGGGGGAGATTAGGTTCATAAAATGTAAAAAAAAAAAAAGAATCCTCCAAAATTGTTAAAATACAAAAAAAGAATACACTTTTCCTTTGAAAGAAATGTTTTACGAAAAATGCATAAATGCCGATAAAAACGTATATATGTATTCTTTGTTCCATAAAAGTAAAAATTATTTGTTCATTAATTAAAAAAAAAAAAAATTTTTCATACGATAAAAACAAAACAATTGTCAAAAAAAAATAAATAAATAAAACAGTAAATTTAATGAAATTCTTACGGTAGGATGTTTATTCTTTTTTTTTTTTTTTCATTTTTGTATTGACTTCGTTCACTCGGTATAATCTGGCAGTTTGCGTCGTCCGCCGGGTATTGAAGAGCGAGATTCACGAAAAAACGGGATTCAAACTTCATATGATTGAGCATTATTAACTAAGACACACATCTCACATATTGCACACATCTCACACACACACACACGTACACGCACACACACACATACACACACGCACACACACACACACACACACACGCACGCGCATGGAAAACGAATATATTCCTTTTATAAAGGTATTTACCAATTTACACTAAAATTTATTTTCAGGGTTTTTTTTTAATATAAGTTTGAAATCCTACAATATTCGTTCGTAAATAAAACATCAGGAATTATTTCAAGTTAATATTATTACATACAAGTCTATAATAAATTATATTATTCATTCGTTTTAACGGTAGAATTATATAGTGCATCTATTTCTCTCTCTCTCTCTCTCTCTCTCTCTCTCTCTCTCTCTCTCTCTGTCACACACACACACACACACACACACACACACATATATATATATATATATATATATATATACAATTCTGATAAATCTTTGTTCATAAGAGTTAAACATCTTGAATCTAAACGTTTCTAGTGAAGCTTTATCGCATTTAGATAGTATTTTATAATAGGTAGCACGATATACTAAGATGTATTTCAGTTATAACCTTATTTTGGATAGTTTTTTAATGCTGAATTATCATGATCAAAATCATTCATGTTTTATCTTCATCCAAAGCATCAGTATAAATAAAATGCATACTTATTTCACATATGTATTGAGTGGCTGTCTTTACTGATTGGCGAACTTGCATCATTACCTCCACCTTATACATACTACTGAGAAGCAATACATTACATATATATATATATATATATATATATATATATAATGTACTAGCATTTCAGCCCGACGTTTCCCGGGTGTTTGGAAGTGTATGCTGAGCAAAAAAAAAAAAAGAGTAAATTTTTTTTTAATTTGACCCCTATTATGACCCCTTAAAATTTATAGTTTCGGGCTCAAATCATTTTATTAAGTTAGATCCAGGTTCAAGGAACCTATATCTAAAATTTCAAGTGTCTAGACCCAAAATTGTCGGAGGAGTTTGGTAGAGTTCTTAAAGGTCAAATCGTTGAAATTTGACCCCTTAACAGCCAAATTTCTGGCTGACACCCGTCACATCGATTTTCCCAAATCTCAGTACCCGGTACTTCAAATTTCGAGTCTATAGACTAAAAATTGAAATTATTTCCACAGCCAGACGACATTGCAACAAGCAAGAGCCAAGAAAGAAAAAAAGGGCATCACCTACTAGGCTACTACTGGCTGCAATGTTGTCTGACAGTGGAAATAATTATATATTCTCTCACACACACATATATATATATATATATATATATATATATATATATATATATATATATATATATATATATATATATATATATATATAAACAAACCGTAGTATACAGAACACGACAATGGACTATACACGGTGACCCAATAAAAACGGGTCCCAACTCTAATTATGCCATGTTTTTTAATGTTTTTCCGATTGAAATGAAACTTTGGTCATAACTAGTTTATTATATTCAAAACATCACATCAAAACACTACGGTCTTTGGCCCTTTTTTTCTCCGTTCTACAGCATATGTTCTAGATGGCCTCCATTTAGCTTTTGTTTTTTTGGGGGTCACCCTGTATACTTTTCAATCTCCATTTCTGCCAATGGGTTTTTGTTTTTAATTTAATTTTGTATTTTTTTTAAATCTATTTTCGGAAAATCCATTATTTAATGTTACTAGATTGGTCACTGCTGGGCAACGTCAATTAAGGATAGCTAGTAATTTATAAGATAACATTGTTTTTTACTTACGCTTATCAAGGCCCGAGTCTATTCGAGGATAAGGGTTAATGAATGTAAGGTAGTAGTGAAGTAGTCCTTAATGATATATCCTGGTGGAATTTATTTATTTATGAGGACGATTTAACAGGAACTTGTTTTCATTAGATTTGAAAGCTACGATGTTGTATTCAGCCGGGAAGTATGCCAGCGGAACAGTGTTCCAAAAACGGGCAGTTCTAGGAAAGAAGCTTTGTTCCTGGAATCTGCATCTGAATTTAGGCGCAGATAGAGAGTGGGGAAATCGTATATAGTGGTTTTAGCTAGTCAAGTGTTTCTTTGTGAAAGTTTGGCAAGCAGGGAATATAGATCGGAGTTCAGATGATCACTTACCATAGATAGATCAGAGACAGGCTGGTGACGTCTCTTCTGTGGAAAAGAGGTAGCAGGGAAGAAAAAATGGCATCACCTACCAGGTTTTGAAGCCAGTTTTGAACTCTATCAAGGCAGGACAGGACGTGCTGAGCAGCTCCTGCCCAGATGTGACAATTTATGAACAATTGACATTTCTAATGATATCCGCTTTTTACTTTGCAAATTAAAGTATAAAAACATAATGCGTGTTAATTTAATTCTCCATTTTTCTTCCATTACTTGTTTCAAAGTATATATATATATATATATATATATATATATATATATATATATATATATATATATATATATACACCATACGATATATATAAATAACAATTTCTTTACGTGTAACACGAAGGAATATAATTATGAATACTTTCAAATAGATAAAGAATTGGTCTTCTATGTAAACAAGACAACAGCCGTTGTTCTCAAAGACTTTAATCTTAAAAGATGTCAGAAGTTGGAAAAAAAAAATGAGAAATGTATGCATTTCTTTGTTATGGCATGGACAAACTGATTTATTACTGAGGAAAAACAGTTTTACATGTTTGCATTATAGTAAATTAGGAAAATATATGGTAATAAGTCTACACAGATGGAATGCTGAAAATTATGTGGCTTAATTACCATACAAGGTGGAATGATAAATGGGTCACCCTAAAGAAAACAACACTACAGTTTTATTTTAAAAGTTTTATTGAAAAAAATCGATTTAGGTAACTTGATTATGTAGTAGAGCTGACATCTATTCAATGTAGCCACCTTGAGCCTCTATCGCCACTTCAATATGGATCCAGAACTGGGCACATGCCTTTTCCACAGGCGCCAGTAGGTGCTCGGCAAAAAATCGGCAGATGGCGGTGATCAGGCTGGCTTTCGTATTGTGGATGGTCATGTTGGTGATGTTCTCGAAATATGACCAAACGAAGTCGTCGAGTGGGTTTATGTCGAGGGAGGAGGGGGCCAGTGAGAGAAGAGTACAAAGTTGTAGCACTTCTTCTGAAGCCATACCTGGACTTGCGGGCCAGGGTTGGGTCCTGTTGCCACACCCAGGGTCTGCCAGCGGCCACCTGAGTGCATCAGGGGATCACCGCACTCTTTAGCACATGCAGGTACACTTTGGTGTTGACTTTTAAGCCGACTTTGAATATGTGAAGTGGCATGATGAAACCAAAGTCCATAACTATGACTGAAAACTTCCTTAAGCTGTGCCCTCGAGAGTGGACCTATCCGGATTTGCATTTAGAGAGTGCAGCAATGGTTCCGTTGTCATAACTTGGATTGGTAGGGAGCATGAGTTGTACAGTGGTGCATCTCCGATCTCGCTCGTTGATCATTGTGTTACTTTCAGACATGATAAAAGGCTTTTATCGCACTTGGGATCTGTACACAACTGGTCAACTAATAGATGGTTTGCAACAAAAAAAGGAAACCAGTTTTCATCAAATGGAAATTGAATCATGTCATCTTTTCTATGGCGACAATTTTATTGTTCCACTCTCTATATTTTCATAACTTACTACCTAGATCTACTCACGTAGTAAGTCCTATGTAAGTAACTATATATATGTGGAGGAGATAAGCATGAAATTAAATTCTAGACAAAGTAGAATATTTAGTACATGAGATAGTAGCTAAGCATAAAACGACCTGGTAAATATAATCTCAAAACTAACTGATATTTCAATCAATTCAAACGTGCTACAGCAAAAGTTAACATCGTTAAATGGGCTGCAATATTTGTTTCCTTTAGAGATGTTTGTAACTTTTTACTAGCTGGTTATATATTTATCCATTATTCCATATTCTAACCATTTCATATAGTCAATGATATATCTATATATATTACGCGTATATATGTTACAAAATTTGTTAATAATAACTTTAAAAAATGTCAATATTCTTGAAAAAATAGTATTTAATGTGCAATGTGTGTATTGTGAATGCGCTGTCCTGTCTGAGTGTATAACGTCTGTCTGCAAACCAATTTTGTAACAACATATATCCAATCAAATTAGACAAATGTGCAGCGACAGTGTGCATACATATATGCATTAATGCACTAATGCATATGAAAGACCTCATTGAATACCGCCTGTGGTGTTCCCTGGAAGCTGAATAACAGTAAGTCGACCAGATTTTCCAGTATTCTCCATCTCTTTCAATAAAATTTGCAAATGAATTTGCATTATCGCAACAGCTGTTTGCCATTGATTTCTCATTGGCAGCGGTCATTGGTCTTTACTGGAATTTAAGTGGCAATAAGCCTTCTCGGCACCGCACCTTTGTGGCCTTCATGCCAAAGACTCCAAAGTCTACATTTATTACTTTTAATCACTTTAGTCACAAAGACCCTGAACCCTTCCCATCCCCAATCTCTTGCAGGGCCTTGTGCCTAATTTTGTTGTTTAAAAATCTTTTGTTTTTTACTTAATTGTATTCTCAAAATTTTTAAAAGCAATAAAATATATAAACAAAATCAAAGTGTAGTATCTGTTCCGGCAGATACTGCAAGCAAAGACCCTATGTGGGGGCGACCTCACAGGTAAGACCTTGGTCAATGTAGGGGCAACCCTTCATACCAATTGTCACTATCCAGATCCCCTACTCCCCGGGGAGTTGGTCCCCAGTTCCCCTTCACTCCTCACATTAAAAATCGGCCTTGTGCCTAATTTGCTCGGTGAGGGAGCAAATAAATACCAGCCTTCTTGGCCTTCAGACCGGGATCAAAGTGTAGTA
This sequence comes from Euprymna scolopes, assembly GCF_053919585.1. Classification (NCBI taxonomy): domain Eukaryota; kingdom Metazoa; phylum Mollusca; class Cephalopoda; order Sepiida; family Sepiolidae; genus Euprymna; species Euprymna scolopes. The sequence goes on along the minus strand of NC_136485.1, from coordinate 160,418,119 downwards.
CCTGTTCTGCAGATGCTGCACTTAAGATAATTTGTACCAGTCAATGGAGGGGAAACCCTCTATACTGGGACAATTATTATTTTTGGTAACCAGAGTGCCCCCTTTTTGCCTACTTTTAGGGGAGCTGGTTTTTACCCCACATTAAAAACGGCCTTGTGCCTAATTTGCTTTGGTGGGGAAGCAAATAAATACAATAAACCTCTCCAAGGTCCCAGTTCTCTTCGCAGTTATGTAGTGGAGATCTGGTCAGTACTCAGTCCTCACCCTTTCCTTCCTCATTGACTACCTGGCTATTCGGTCTTTTTGGGGGGGTGGGGACAGTGATGTAGTAATGGGGGAATGGGGAGGGTAGGTAACTTATAGGTATGCAGCTTCAATGTTCTTGATTCCATGTAGCGCTTTACGTTTTGTCTCTGTAGTAGTTTGTCTGGTCTGCGCTTGTACTACTACTACTACTACTACACCTATTAATATCATAATTATTTTCATTATATTTATAATATATATGTGTGTGTGTTTGTGTGTGTGTTTTTGTGTATGTGTGTTGTGTGTGTGTGTTAAATACAAATGGCTCTTTACTATAACGAAAACCAATTTGTTTTTTGTTGCACCATGTTTTTTTTTATTATCGATGTTTGATTTGATTGTTTTTCTATCCAATTTTCACATCAATATTTGACCGTTTTTTTATGTAAGTATTGTTCACCATTGCATCATAAATGACTTTTTGAGGATGGCATTTTCTCTTTCCTTTTACTATTTATTTGATATTCTCCCATAAGTTGCAGACGTCTTTTTTATGTGTATCTCCATTAAATTTATGAGAAATTTTCTTTACTTTATTTTTCTGTTACAATTCCTTATTGCTGTAGGTACTACTAAATAGACGTTTCTGTCAATATATGTATATTATATATATATATGAGAGGTAGTTTGCTTGAAGCATTGTATAGGATAGGTATATAGAAAAGATTTACAAGGCTATCACAATAGGAAGAATGGAATGTAGTCAGTGTTGATGAAGCAAGAAAGCAAGTGACAATTTGCAAATCAATAACTATATACATATATGTCTATATATGCACATATTTATTCAATAATGTAAAGTATAAATGTCTTACGTGTAAGGTCTATTGTATGTGACAATGTCGATATGGATATTGTCACATACAACACCAACTACATCCCATTTTTCACATTGTGATAGCCTTCTAAATCTTTTCTACATATATATATGTAGTTTTTTAATGTCTTTTTAATAACATGGGTTGAGCACAATGATGAGTGAAATAACGAACTGCTACCAATGTATAATGCAGTGCTCTTTGTGTAAACGAATGGAGCTTTAGACAAAGCTGATCGTTGTAATTTCACCTCCCTTCTTAGGAGCCAACATAGCGTAACGGTTAAAAGTGCCGACTCTAATCTAGGTGATTAAGTTTAAAGTTTTGATCAGAGCTGTTGCCAGTCTAGCTGTACTGAAAAGCTGAGATAGAGCGAAACAGCTATCTGTGAATGACTACTATATATATATATATATATATATATATATATATATATTTAATGACTACTTCATTTAATCACATAAATTAATATACGAAAATATAATTTTATGCGTGAATTTTCAATATTTACTTCAACAGTGCTCTATACATAGGTAGCGTTAGGTAGCAAATTATGAAAATATATATGGCAATTAAGCTACACAGAATATTCAAACTGCCTGACAAATTCTCACGAGAATGAAACACGGAATATTCTGTGTAGCTTAATTGCCATATATATTTTCTTAACTTATATATATATATATAATCATTGACGTTTCTTTAAAATTATTAAAATGAATGTCCTTCATTGAAAACTTATTTTTATCAGAAAGTTAATTAATTTCCTGCATCACTGATTCGTTTGACTTACATCGGTAAATTTATATATTACGTGTATGTACGTTACTAAATTTGTTAATAGTAACTGTATAAAATGTCAATATGCTTGAATAAAATTATATTTAATGTGCAATTTGTGTATTGGGAATGCACTGTCCTGTCTGGGCTTATAGCGGCTGTCTGCAAACAAACTTTTGTAATAACATATTTACAATCAAATTAGACAATCCAGTGAAAATGAGCCACGGCAGTGAGCATACAGAGATGCACATAAATAGTACCAATTTTCTTAAAGGAATCACCAGTTGTTTACCATTAAACATTGTTTCGGGGACTATATATATATATATATATATATATATATCCAGGGTGACCCCCCAAAAACGGGCCGCAACACTAATTAGGCCACGGTTTTTACTGCTTTGTCCGAATGAAATGAAACTTTGGTCATAACTAGTTTATTATATTCAAAACATCACATCAAGACACTACGGTCTTTGGCCTTTTTTTTATCCGTTCTACAGCATATGTTCTAGATGGCCTCCATTTTTTGGGGGGGTCACCCTGTATACTTTTCAATCTCCATTTCTGCCAATGGGTTTTTGTTTTTAATTTAATTTTGTATTTTTTTTTAATCTATTTTCGGAAAATCCATTATTTAATGTTACTAGATTGGTCACTGCTGGGCAACGTCAATTAAGGATAGCTAGTAATTTATAAGATAACATTGTTTTTTACTTACGCTTATCAAGGCCCGAGGCTATTCGAGGATAAGGGTTAATGAATGTAAGGTAGTAGTGAAGTAGTCCTTAATGATATATCCTGGTGGAATTTATTTATTTATGAGGACGATTTAACAGGAACTTGTTTTCATTAGATTTGAAAGCTACGATGTTGTATTCAGCCGGGAAGTATGCCAGCGGAACAGTGTTCCAAAAACGGGCAGTTCTATGAAAGAAGCTTTGTTCCTGGAATCTGCATCTGCATTTAGGCACAGATAGAGAGTGGGGAAATCGTATATAGTGGTTTTAGCTAGTCAAGCGTTTCTTTGTGAAAGTTTGGCAAGCGGGGAATATAGATCGGAGTTCAGATGATCACTTACCATAGATAGAGCAGAGACAGGCTGGTGACGTCTCTTCTGTGGAAAAGAGGTAGCAGGGAAGAAAAAAGGGGCTTTGAGCTTTTGTTCTCCGTTGTCTGTAAAATGCTCAGAAAAACAATTGAACGGCCTCTGTTTATTTTATTTATATATATATATATATATATATATATATATATATATATATATATATATATATATATATAAAAGAGCAAATAGTTAATAAAACATGATTAAAAACACTTTGAAATAGAGTTAAAAACAGATTTAATTATAAAAAGGGCACACTAAATTAGTGGATGGTCTTTAATCCGCGGAGTTTCGAAGAAACACTTTCCTTCTCATCAGAGTCATCAGTGTGTAGGATTTAGCAAAATGCTCTTATTATAAGCTCTATCTTCTATTTGATTTTCTCGAGCTTTTACATCTGGTTGAGATTACTTTATAAATATTAATTCTTTAATATTTATAATATACTTTAGTTTTACCATCTTGGATCATTTTGGTAAATTTAATTGTAATTTTTATTTTATTTTATATATATATATATATATATATATATATATATATATATATATATATATATGGATGTGTGCGTGTATGTAGACTCGTGTCTACCTTGAGTATTTTGTCTGATTTTGTAAATGCAATGATTCATAAAAATGTGAATATCTAAATAGTTCCGTTTATATGAATATAATTTTTATAATCCTCATTTACCTATCTTGAATAAAAGTAGTAGAATTAAACCCCCGGAATGAGAAATCTGTTTTCAAAATAAAAAAAATGGCCGATGTACTCTTCTTTTACTCCATCCATTGAGGTTAAGATTATATTCATGATGATACAGAATTAATTTAATAACTTACGAAGGTATTTGGAAATTAGTCTATTTTTTTTTTTTGAGAATTTAACTTTTAAACATTGTTGTATTTTTTAGGGTACTTACAGAAATTTCTGTTATGTAGATAATTACATGTTTGAAAGATTTTGTGTTTCATTGTATGACTTAAAATAAACATTGTTTTGAAACAGCTGTAAACAGCTATAATAACTTTGTATTTTAAATATATGAAAATCATTTAATTCATCAAAGTACACACACACAGACACACACAGACACACATACACACACACACACACACACACACACACACACACACACACACACACATATATATATATATATATGTATATATATATATAAGATGATGAATAAAAAAAACGATAATTATATATGGCTGTTACATAAATTAGTAGTGTAGGATATTAGTTTATTTATCCTACACCAGTTGATGTAGCATCCATCTATGATATAAATTTCATCTGTCTGTTTAAATGTATGTATGTATGTATGCATGTATGTATGTATGTATGTATCTTTGTGTCTATGTATTCCTTAAACTTTCGACAGAGGCGACGGATTTTCACGAGATCTGTATTGTTTTGAAGCTCCACACTTCGGACGAAAAGTATCGAATAATTGTCTAAAAACATTAATTCCTTCACCCTCAACTTGACACTTTCCTACAGGGAGGGGTCGCTTTTTTTTTTCGCTGATATTTTCCAAAGTCATCCCCTCTTTTCGATTGTCTAGCCTTAATTAAAAACTACGTCACTTCCGGTTTGGTGATACGTGTAACTAGGTTTTTTGTGTTTTTCACATTCTTTTCCTCCTTTGCAGCCTGCCTGCCAACTAGCACATTTTGTTTTGCTCAACACACACCTCCAAACACCTGGCCAACGCCGGGCACCCAGGCTAGTCTATATATATAAAAGTCTATAATATAAATCTCACCTGTCTGTTTAAATGTACGTATGTATGTATGTATGTATGTATGTATGTATGTATGTCTGCCTAAAACTTTTGACCGACGCGTCGGAACGTGACAAAACTGATATCGTTTTAAACCTTGAACCTTCGGATGAAAAATATCGAAAAATTGGCCAAAACATTAATTCCTTCACCCTCAACTGGACATTTTTCTAGAGGGAGGGGTCGCTTTTTTCGCTGATATTTTCGAAAGTCATCCCCTCTTTTCGATTGACTAGCCTTAAATTAAACCTTCACCACTTCTGGTTCGGCGATGGACACAACGGCAAAGACGTCACTTTTTTTTCATGTTCTTTTCCTCCTTTCTTTCTTTTTTTCTTTTTTTTTTTTTTTTTTTTGCTCAACACACCTCCAAACACCCGGGCAATGCCGGGCAATGCCGGGCAATGCCGGGCAAAGGCTAGTATTGAATAAACGGTAACATCTATATGCATTAGTATACATTGTTATATTACCGTTTTTTATTCTTTATCTTCTATATAAGCTGCAAAGCAATTTGTTGAGCTTTGCATTATTCTGATCAGTCTCCTCTTAAAGAATCGATCTTATTCTTTTAATTTCACCATATATATATATATATATATATATATATATATATATATATATATATATATATATATATGTGTGTGTGTGTGTTATCTTTAAATAAGAAGTATATTAATGTTGAGATGCATTTTTAATGTGAAATCTATTTGCCAATTGTATGGCAATTAATTTCTGTGTTTTGACAGCTCGTGAATGAATGTTTTCTGCTCTTTGAATGAACTCATAGAAATAATCTATTTTCCTCAAAAGATCTGATTTGTTCTTAAACCCCAACTGCTCGAGGAATTTTCGTGTGGAAACAATTCTGCCATTCGTGTTTCTTTGGTGGATTAATACTTGGATCCAGATTAGCAACGCATCGAGCAATATAGCAAGAAATCTTCACAGCTTTTCTGTACTGGCTTACACATTGTGAAAGAAGGATAATAATAAACCCACATCTGATAAGCGACAGAGAAGGGAGTACATATGATGTTAACACTATAACTAATAATGATCAATACGATCCTCCTTCGCCTGACTTTCACAAAAACACTCGTCTAGTTGAAACCACTATTAATAATCTCTCCAACTTTTTATCTGTGCTTAAACCTAAACGTAGATTCCATGAACAACAAAGTTTCTTTCTTAGAACTACACGTCTGTGTAGCTCTCTTCCGTTTTCCTGCTTTCCAACTGACTACAATATGGTCGTCCTCAAGTCCAACATGAACAAGTTCTTTATAAGCCATGCGCTTAAGGGATCGAATTTACAAAATTTCCACTACTAACGATTACTACAACATTTTCCAATTGACCACTGTACACTCATTAACCTTTATCCTCGAGTGGCTTCCGGACCTTGATAAGTGGTGACTTCTTGGTAAAAAAATAAAAGATAATGTGGCATTTCATGTTCGTATATTTGTTATCACCTTTTAAACACATTAAAATATATATTTGATATTGATTGATATTGATTAGTGATTAATTTGATATTGCTAAGATAAAAAATAACTCGGAGTTGACCATAATAGAAAGAAATTATTCCCAAATCAAATTATTTTGTTTCTTTGAATAGAACAGTATAATTTTAATCAAATACATTTCAAAAAGTTGAATTCATTTTATTGATTTGAAGAATATGTATGGTAATAAATAGAGCTAGGACAACAGCATATTCTTTTCGTTGTTTTGACTCCCGAGTGTGTATCCGTTGATATCTTGTATGCTTTTATATAGAGTGATGTGGTTCTCTATTGATTAACTGTGTCTAATTGTGTCCAGAGTCCAAACAATGAAAAGAATATTCTGTTGTCGTAGCCCTATTAATAAGTATTTATCATTTTCAAAAGAATTCAATTGTTACATTAAAAATATATAAATAAATACAGAATAAATATATTTATTTTAGTTATTTAGAGAATATTTAACTCACAATAGCAATTAAATTGGCGGGAGAAGAAAGATAACATTTTCCGTGATAATATTGACCCTTACAGATATTTATTATTTCAATTTATTGATAACATTAATTTCTCAATATTTTCTGTAGATGAAATAAACAGCATAGTATCGAATAATTGTCTAAAAACACCTCCAAACACCCGGGCAAAAAAAGTACATTTTATTGTAGCATTGAAACAATTCATTTCATTGGCTGTTGATAATAGTCTATGATAACATGGAAACTTGACACCTTGTGGTTTTACAGGTGATCTACCAAGCTGTTACATTGTTTTCCTTTTTATGGACAACTTTATAGAATGTTCTAGAATCGACCGTTTCTTAGTTAATCAATCTGTGCGTGGGTGGTTAAATTGCACATGCACATACATTAATGTCCTGTTATCAGGTATAGAACTTCTTAGATTGTAGTCACCTCGACAATTGAAATGAATTTAAAAATGCAGATTTGTATAATAGTCACATAATGTTTTTGTTCTTAATAATTCACGTCTCCAAAATCATTGTAGCAAATGTTCTTCACTGTATTTGAATTATTCACTGAACAGATAATCTTTTTGTCCCCTAATTATATGCATACAATAAATAATATCTGAAAACATACTTCTTATAGAATATTACAGAATATATATTTTTTTTCTAAATGTCTAAAATATCCAAGAAAATGTTGGACCTCCTGTATTTTGGAGACGAGGATAAAAAAGACAATCTTATCTACTGTACCTGCATTATTCATTAGATTTATGCACACGTTTTTTAAAGATGTAAAGAATTCAAAGCGACTGACTGGAATTGAAAATTATCCTATTCTTAAAAACGTCTCCGAAATAATAATAATAATAATGATAATAATAATAATAATAATAATAATAATAATAATAATAATAGTAAAAATAATAATAATAAAATGATAATAATAAAAATAATAATAAAAAATAATTTAAAAAATAATAATAATAAATAAGGATAAAAATAATTTTAAAAAATAATAATAATAAAAAAATAATAATAATAAAAAAAAATAATAATAAATGTACAAATTACAAAAATCTTGAGACAAATGTGTGAAAAAATATTTTAGTGCAACCAAAAATAGAAAAGAAAGTGAGGTTCTTCAAGTGCATTTAAATATTTATTGCACAAATTGGCAAAACAAGGCGTTACGTTTTTCATGTTTGCACAGCCGTGTTCAGTAATCGGTTATGATTTTATGATTAGTAAAAATATTTTGGTCTGTGTGAGAAAAAATGCTATTCATACTCAGAGCTCGTTTAAGTTTGGCAAGGAAATCTCGAGGCACCTGGGTGCATGGCTTTTCTAATCGATACTCCCATTGATTATGGAATTGGTGATGCTGAGTATATTATTGGTTAAAATATGTGCCCACAGTTTCCTTCTTGTTATAAAAGGTGTCTAAAAATGTTCTAGAATTTTTTTAGCCATGTTATGTAGCATTATTGTTCTTCTCACAACAAATCCTATATTAAACACACAACAATTCAGTAACTTTGTTTTGCTAACACGCAGTAGTAGTAAGCACAATAAGTTGTGACGTCTCTCTTCTTTCTGCAGCATTAGCAGTAGGGTGATTCTCGCTTTTCATCACCAGCTTCTACCACTGTCTCATTTGAATTCTTGTCAATAATACAACTTCTTGGACACATCTGCTTTATTTCTACTGGAAAATTCCTCTTTATTATAGTCTAATTAAAAAATAAAATTTAAATTTCTTACATTATTCTGACACAACCACGTACAAATATTTCTACACTTAGTCTATTTCATATGCATTATATTTTTAAAAAGGCTCCTTTTTAATGACAGGTTTTAGTAATATGTGTCGATAATCATTGTCCCAGCATCATTACAGATATTTTGCGTCTTTGGCGCTTTCTTTAAGTAAGTTTTTTCCCATCGCACCAGACTCGTATCTCTATTCATCTTCGGACCATTTTGGAGTCATGCAAATAGAATTTTTCACCACGTTCACCAGTAAAAACATTAACCACTAGAATGCTTGAGTGAATAGAGAAAATTTGACCCATGACACAATCGATAAAATGTAAAGTTTCAGTCAGTTTCAAGTGACAGTCGTCTTGAGGTTAAATGCTCAGCCCTGCTTGTGTACTATTTAAGACTTTTAACTGATCATAGCTGATTAAAAAAAAAGTCTTCTTCCATAAAATGATTGGAATGATGAATTTGTCGCCCTAAAGAAAACAACACAATAGGTTTATTTAAAAACCTTTTTGAAAAAATCGATTCAGGGAACTTGATTTTGTAGTAGAGCTAACATTTATTCAATGTAGCCATCTTCAGCCTCAATCATTGCCTCGATATGGGTCTGGAACTGAGAGCATGCCTTTTCCACAAGCGCCGATGGGAACTCGGCAAATACTCGGCAGATGATGGCGATCAGGCTGGCTTTGGTATCGTAGGTGGTCATGTTGGTGATATATGACCAAATAAAGTAGTCCAGTGGATTCAGGTCGGGGAGGAGGAGGTCAGGGAGAGAAAGGTACAAAGTTGTAGCACTCCTTCTGAAGTTAAGTCTGGGTCTCTTTGGACTTGTGTGCCAGCGCTGAGTCCTGCTTCTACACGCAGGGTTTGCTTTCGGCCATCTGATTGCACCATGGGATCACCACACTCTTCAGCACATCCAGGTACATTTTGGTGTTGACTTTCAAGCCAACTTCGAAGATATGAGGTGGCATGATGTAGCCCACACTTGAAAGCACACCAAAGACTATAACTGTGGCCGGAAACTTAAACGAGCTATGCCCTAAGGCGTTGAACCATCTGGGTTTACATTTTGAGGGTGTTGGCAATGATCCTGTTGTCATAACTTGGATCGATAGAGAGCTTGAGTTGTACAGCGGTGCATCTTTGATCTCGCCTGTTTAACATTGTGTCAATTCCAGACATGATAGGAGGCTCTTATTGCACTTGGGATTTGTACACAACTGGCCAACTAGTAGATAGTCTGTAACCGGTTTTCATCAAACGGAAATGGAATCATGCCGTCTTTTATAGGACGAGAATTTTATAGTTCAACCCTATATTTGTTCTATCATTAGGTTCTTGCATCTATTGTAGAGGTTTAGTAGTTGGACAGACCTCAGTTAAAAAATAAATATCCACCACAAAACGTGTATGTTTAATATGCCTATCAGAAGTAAGAAGCGCCCGATCGTCTCTATTGGAGACTGTGTCGAGGGGTCATTTTCATCGTGTTGAGATTAGAAATCGCGTTTGTATCATGTTTAAGAGGTGAAAAAACATTTTTATCATGTTGAGATTGGAACATTAATCATTAATGATCATGGGAACAAAATAATCTAGAGATTAAAATGTGATTAAAGTTTTTACTTTTTGAAAAGGGAGACTTTAATATTATTTCTATTGCCTCAGAAATCATTGGATATTTTCTTTTTTATTTATAACTAGAAGATATACCCAGCGTTGTCCTGTCGTAAAATATACATAAATATTATATTTTAATTAATACAGAAACACACCCACAAACACACATTTTCGCTTTTATATATTAGACTAGCAGGGTTACCCGGTGTTGCTCGGGACCGTATAAACAATGAGAAAATTGATTTTGAATATAATTGTTATTCTTTGGAGAGAGAAATGTTTAATGTCTGTGTATCATTTGCTATTTCGAGCAAAATAATATTTTACCTACTCTAGCACGGCTATTACACATGTATGAAATAATTGTACCTTTTCTAGGACAGGTAATTTACAGAATGTGTATGAAATAATTTGACGTTTTTGGGACGGGTAATTTACAACACGTATTTAAAATATGTTTACCTACCTGCGTACAGTATGCTTTTTTTCTAAACAGTTCACTTCTTGTAAGTACAAAAAAGAAAAAGAAAAAAGAAAAAATACTCGAGCTGAGATCAAAACTTAAAGCTAAAGATATAGAGTCAAGTCCGAAAACCATTACACCAACTCGGCATAACATTTACAAAGTGTTTACAAAAATTCTTATTCTTAACATAAAGAAGCTGTCATGTTTCTCGACCGCGGAGGCACAGTCGTGAAGCAGTTGACAAACAGATAAAAATTCTACGGCGTCCATGTACAAATTTGCTCATGACTCCTTAACAGATTTATTTTTCTGGGTGAAAACATATTAAAAAGTTTTCTACATAACTGAATATCCTATTTACAGAATTTCAAGTCTGTAGATCAAAAATTCGTTGAGTATATAGGTTGAGAAGTGTCCTCACACACACACACACACACACACACAAACACATTCTCACTTTTATAGATATACTAGCATTTCAGCCCGGCGTTGCCCGGGTGTTTGGAGGTGTATGCTGAGCAAAAAAAAAAAAAAGAGTAAATTTTTGTTTTAATTTGACCCCTATTATGACCGCTTAAAATTTATAGTTTCAGGCTCAAATCACTTTATTAAGTTAGATCCAGGTTCAAGGAACCTATATCTAAAATTTCAAGTGTCTAGACCCAAAATTGTTGGAGGAGTTTGGTAGAGTTCTTAAAGGTCAAATCGTTGAAATTTGACCCCTTAACAGCCAAATTTCTGGCTGACACCCGTCACATCGATTTTCCCAAATCTCAGTACCCGGTATTTCAAATTTCGAGTCTATAGACTAAAAATTGACAGAGTTATTGCGTAGGGAAATGTACTCTGACAGACAGACACACAGACACACACACAGACACGTTCACTTTTATAGATATATAGATAAATTAAGAAGTGTCCCTAAAAAAGTCTAGCACACGCTAAGTGATATATGGGGTGGAGATGACGTTTCCCACTTAGGGTTAATTCAACAGTCTTCCGTAACAAGAACTGAATATTTTTGCGCATCATTATCATAAGGAAAATATAAATAAATGAATCGCTTTATTTAAATAAGATATCATTTCTATCACTTCCATTGGCGGTATTATTATTATTAGCTTAATTGCTAGAGAATTGAACGCCAAGCAATGACGTCACAGTTTTGTATCTTTTCACGTCGAGCTACGTATATGCGTCATGGCTGACAAAACACAAGTCTGTTGTGGATATTTATCTTTCTTCTCTCTCTCTCTCTCTCTCTCTCTCTCTCTCTCTCTATATATATATATATATATATATATATATATATATATATATATATATATATATGCTAATTCGTGCGTATATATTTTAGTGTCCACAGAAATAAAATAAAAAACAGAATGCATAGAACAAGTCTACCATTGTAAAATGGTGTCAACACATTTTCTGCTCAACGCATGTTGTTTGCAGATAACGAGAACAGCAAAGTGGAAAAAAGTCAGAAAATTATATTATTCAATATAGATAAAGAAATAAAAAAAAAATCGTCGCATTACTTTTTGCTCATTCTCCAAATTTCCATTTTCATTCGCTTCTGAGAAATATTGTTTGAATTACTCAATTTTTTTCTAACCAATTTTAACATACGTCCATACATCTCTATGAATTTTGTAACAATTTTAATACCTACTTCATACATTTCTACGTGGAGCACTCTCCATCGATTAGTTTGTCATATTTAATTTTAAAATATGGTTTTTAATGTTAAACATGAAAAATTAGATGGACGCATCCTCAGGCTTTCAATTCCTGTTCAATATCAGGGCTTCGTTTTCACTCTTTTGTGAAGCCATATATAGATATATATGATTATATGCAATCATCACACATATATATATATATATATATATATATATATGCTTATGCAATCATCAGTTTAGGAAAGGATAATTACTGACGATCGTGACAGCAGGAGTTGGCGAAGGTTTCAACAAGATCACCTTTTCATGTGACATTTGAAAATGATTTTACGACAGTTGTTCTTGAGGAAGTGAAAAGAACACGTGCCAGTTTGTTCTTGGAGGCAAGACAAAATACACATAGTTTGAGATGTAGCCAGCAAAATCCAGATCTCCCCCCCCCCACCGCACTAAGATGAAAGGCGAACAAAAATATAACGAATATGATGCATTTCCCGACCGCTGTGTAAAATCGAATAAAAGAAAATACAGTATTGGATTTTTCATTGTTGCACGCGTGAACCAGATTATTTTATAGCAAGAGACGGCGAACTAAAGTATGTCATATATACACATTTAATAAAGGGCATTTAGTTGATATGAAAACATATACCCTTGCTTGACGGAATAAATAACATGGGTTCAAAAAATGTAGAAACCCAACATATGGTGTAAAGTCTAAAAGAGGTGATATGCTATAATGTGAAAAATGACACATTTTTAACGAAAATTATAAACATTATATATAACTCAGTTGTTATATATATATATATATATATATATATATATATATATATATATATATATATATATGTTGTTTTTTTTTTAACGATAAATACGGTTAAATAGTGGCTTCGCCTCGAAGCTCAATTTTTATTTACTTAGAAAGTCGCCCATAATTTGTTTGGATATATATAACATTTCATTTATGTTTTTATTATTATCTTATTATTTTTAAAACAAACACGCACACACACACACACATATATATATATATAAAATAATATATATATATATATATATATATATATATATATATATATATTATTTTTATTATTAAATATTATTACGTGCATAAAATGTTTCCAGCGTCGTAAGCATGGGTTAGGATCGAACTGATAACATCAGTATTCGCAGTTTGATGTTGTACCGCTGAGCTGCGATAACTCATTACTTGAATACACATTTTTATTGCTTTTAAAATTTAAGATTTGTTGTTGTGTTTTTTTAGCGACATCGACAGCTTCGAGACGCTGTCATTTTAATTATTTCGCTACCTTAGTGTTTTTAAAGAGCTATGAGCTCTTTTTGTTATTCATTCATATATATATATATATATATATATATATATATATATATATATATATATATATATATATATATATATATATATATATATATGAATGAAACATAAACCTTGCTTCACGCCAGTCATGGCATAGTATATTTTCTCTTCTCTAAAATTAAAACCGTACCATACCCCCCGCACACACGTGAAGAAAAAAAAAACATGAAATCTTAAAACTAATTCTATATTTATTACTTATACCCATCCTGGGACGAGTATGTACATATATATAAACCGAAAGAATTTCTGTCAACACTTTGAAAAGAACAAATGCGTTGTGCAAAGGTTTCTAAATTGGTCGATATGTAATTAAAATTGTCAGTATTTTCAATAACTTTGCATTATGCCAAGCATATTGATTGAGTCATTCGCAAGACAAATGTAGGTCTGGTTAATTAACCTTTCGATCATTTTGAAAGATAATGAAAATATTGTCCCCAACATTTACTTTGTTTTGGAAGATGAAAATCTCGTAGACATTTACACAAACTGCAATGCGGGCGAAGATTCTTGAAATATGAACAGATTCAAATGAAAAGAGAATCTTAGAATCTTACAATTAATTTAAGTTTGGATATAATAAAGTATTGAATCAAGTTTATGTTCATATGTTATCAACGTCCACAGATTTTTAAAAGATGCAATCTCCCAACCGTCCCGAAGATGTAATTCAAAAATAATAATTTTAAAAAATTATCTGCTGCTGTCGTTGTGTCGAACATGAAATTTGAATGAAAATACACACTCTTGGCTTTCGGTCTATAATATCTGTTCTGTTCAAAAACGGTAAAATAGCAATGTTGTTTCTGCATTTGCACTAGATGTCCATAAAATAGAAAACGTGTAACAAACTCTTACAAAGGTTTTGGCGATAGACCTCCACATAATCAGATATATTCTGATACTTATATTAACTCGAGTTATTCCTAAGTTCGAAAAGATGTACCTGAAGAAGGTCGAAGGTAACTTAAACTGAAATGTTGTGAAAATATCAAATAATATGAGAATAAATCCTCATCTATAAAATTCCATAGCATGAAATATATTTCTTTGTCATTTATGCAGTATGAGGATTGGAAGAGGTATGAACCCATGATTCCCACGAAGGTATGGATAAAGCCCCAACTGTATATAACGTTTCGTTTACATCGGATAATCTTGTCCATTTATAGATAATGTTTGATTTATATGTGGGGCTTGAATTTGACTTTCCTTGGCCTTTTGGCTAATAGATCCATTCAACAAGCGATTCAGTTGGACTGAGGAGTTCTAAACTAAATAGTTGGGCGTCATCTTAACAACTATCAAGTTTTCTCTGACCTGGTAACTGACCCAGAATGTTTTACTTCCCAATGCCATAAAACACACTTTTGAAATAGACAACTCTTCTGAGTGTGGCTGCTGTAAGACAGTAAGGAGAAATGCTTCAAACTCAAGATGCAGTAACGGATTAGGGAGAGATTAATAAGGTTTCTTGTGTTCCTGGCTGTATAGCAAATGGTGGTGTGAATGCCATGTTTGAGAGTAACCCGAAAGGTTTACAATTTTTGTTGATCAGAATCTAATCATGTTCTTCAAGCACTAACCCAAGGTCAAGATCAGATGTAATAGAAAAAGATTACTTTCCTTGGTATTTGAAAAAGGTGTGAGCTTTTTTATATAAGAAGGGCTCATGTATGAGTACATATCCCCTGCCAAAGTATAGCACATACAGTTTCTGCACCTATCAGAATCCAAACCTTCTTGTAAATTTAGTGTTTTAGCTACTCGAGTGAATGAGCTTTATTTTCTAGTATTAGAGATCTTCTAAGATGCTCAATCTCCACTTTTATTTTTGTCCTCAGTTTCCCCTAATTTGTATATACAGGGTGTCCCAATAAAATGTATACAGTCTTTAAATGACCATAAAACCAATATTTATTATAAAAAAGAAACGTTTCATACATCAAAATACTGTGAACAAATATAGAAACCAGCTAATTATCGAAAGTGTTCAAATTATTGGACATTGTGGTTTATGAACAGCTGACAACGCTCACTGATTGGATCGAAAACGTTCTTAATCAGTTCAATTAGTATATTGGCACATCTTCTTTCGATGGTTGCTTTCAACTCAGTCATTGTAGCTCGTTTTGTGGTGTCAATCCTGTGTTTAACATGCCACCCACATCACCCCAAAAAAGAAAAATCCAAAGGGGTGGTTCAAATCCGGTGAGCATGGGGGGGGGGAATCAAGTCCTAACTATCTGTTTCGCATGTGACTATCAAGATATGCTCTTACATGATGATGAGAGTGGGGAAGTACTCCATCCTGGGGGAAGTGCCATTCTTTATTTCTAAACATCTCTTGGCAACGCAGTAAAGCGTATTCATGTAGCAAGTTGAGATAATTTAAAGAGTATATACATTTTTGGGACACTCTATATCTATGAAAGACACAACCATTCTTCCAAATTTCACCGTTCTTTTTTTCTCTGCCACTTAGATCCCACTTCCAAGCTTGATTTCGCTTTTGAGCAAACTGGAAAACAGCCAGGAGTTTATTATTTAAAAAGGATTGGGAGGGTCTTGCTAATCATTATTTTTTGCTTCTCTTTCTCCCACTCATTTATCATCCAATGAATGTCTATAAATGAATGTATTTTTGTAAAATTAAATTTCAAAAATATTTAGCGATATCTAAAGTATGATTAATCCTAGAGCAAATGTACTATTGATGTGACTGAATAGATCCAAGCTAAGACGAGGATGGACATTCTTATCAGTTTTGACCAAGGATAGCCATGACCCACATTCGCCTAACATGACCTTCTAGATTTAGGCAATTATTATTTTTATCTATATCGAGGGTAGCTCTTTTTGGCGAGCTGGAATCTCCCACATTAAAAACCGACCTTGTGTCTAACTTTGTCTTTGTAGACCCCATATCATATTACAATAGTTCAGTATTTTCTATAACATTCGAATTAACTACTTTAAACGTAAGGTAATACTATGTAAAACCTAATGTAATACTATGTAAAACCTAATGTAATACTATGTAAAACCTAATGCAATACTATGTAAAAACTAATATAATACTATGTAAAAACTAATATAATACTATGTAAAAACTAATATAATACTATGTAAAAACTAATGTAATACTATGTAAAAACTAATATAATACTATGTAAAACCTAATGTAATACTATGTAAAACCTAATGTAATACTATGTAAAACCTAATGTAATACTATGTAAAAACTAATATAATACTATGTAAAAACTAATGTAATACTATGTAAAAACTAATATAATACTATGTAAAAACTAATATAATACTATGTAAAAACTAATGTAATACTATGTAAAAACTAATATAATACTATGTAAAAACTAATGTAATACTATGTAAAACCTAATGTAATACTATGTAAAACCTAATGTAATACTATGTAAAACCTAATGTAATACTATGTAAAACCTAATGTAATACTATGTAAAACCTAATGTAATACTATGTAAAACCTAATATAATACTATGTAAAAACTAATGTAATACTATGTAAAAACTAATATAATACTATGTAAAAACTAATGTAATACTATGTAAAATCTAATGTAATACTATGTAAAATCTAATGTAATACTATGTAAAACCTAATGTAATACTATGTAAAACCTAATGTAATACTATGTAAAACCTAATGTAATACTATGTAAAACCTAATGTAATACTATGTAAAATCTAATGTAATACTATGTAAAATCTAATGTAATACTATGTAAAATCTAATGTAATACTATGTAAAATCTAATGTAATACTATGTAAAATCTAATGTAATACTATGTAAAACCTAATGTAATACTATGTAAAAACTAATGTAATACTATGTAAAATCTAATGTAATACTATGTAAAAACTAATGTAATACTATGTAAAACCTAATTTAATACTATGTAAAACCTAATGTAATACTATGTAAAACCTAATGTAATACTATGTAAAAACTAATGTAATACTATGTAAAATCTAATGTAATACTATGTAAAAACTAATGTAATACTATGTAAAATCTAATGTAATACTATGTAAAATCTAATGTAATACTATGTAAAACCTAATGTAATACTATGTAAAATCTAATGTAATACTATGTAAAACCTAATGTAATACTATGTAAAACCTAATGTAATACTATGTAAAAACTAATATAATACTATGTAAAAACTAATGTAATACTATGTAAAAACTAATATAATACTATGTAAAAACTAATATAATACTATGTAAAAACTAATGTAATACTATGTAAAAACTAATGTAATACTATGTAAAACCTAATGTAATACTATGTAAAACCTAATGTAATACTATGTAAAACCTAATGTAATACTATGTAAAACCTAATGTAATACTATGTAAAACCTAATGTAATACTATGTAAAACCTAATGTAATACTATGTAAAACTAATGTAATACTATGTAAAACCTAATATAATACTATGTAAAAACTAATGTAATACTATGTAAAATCTAATGTAATACTATGTAAAATCTAATGTAATACTATGTAAAATCTAATGTAATACTATGTAAAATCTAATGTAATACTATGTAAAACCTAATGTAATACTATGTAAAAACTAATGTAATACTATGTAAAATCTAATGTAATACTATGTAAAACCTAATGTAATACTATGTAAAACCTAATGTAATACTATGTAAAACCTAATGTAATACTATGTAAAACCTAATGTAATACTATGTAAAATCTAATGTAATACTATGTAAAAACTAATGTAATACTATGTAAAATCTAATGTAATACTATGTAAAATCTAATGTAATACTATGTAAAACCTAATGTAATACTATGTAAAACCTAATGTAATACTATGTAAAACCTAATGTAATACTATGTAAAAACTAATGTAATACTATGTAAAATCTAATTTAATACTATGTAAAATCTAATATAATACTATGTAAAATCTAATGTAATACTATGTAAAATCTAATGTAATACTATGTAAAACCTAATGTAATACTATGTAAAACGTAATGTAATACTATGTAAAAACTAATGTAATACTATGTAAAACCTTATGTAATACTATGTAAAACCTAATGTAATACTATGTAAAACCTAATGTAATACTATGTAAAACCTAATGTAATACTATGTAAAACCTAATGTAATACTATGTAAAACCTAATGTAATACTATGTAAAACCTAATGTAATACTATGTAAAAACTAATGTAATACTATGTAAAACCTAATGTAATACTATATAAAACCTAATGTAATACTATGTAAAACCTAATGTAATACTATGTAAAACCTAATGTAATACTACGTAAAAACTAATGTAATACTACGTAAAAACTAATGTAATACTATGTAAAATCTAATGTAATACTATGTAAAAACTAATGTAATACAATATAAACATGCTGTATGTCTAATATCACAAAATGATACATTTCCTTTTCATCTCCACTGATTTATAAAGGCTATCGTTTCGTTTTTATATCCCAAATTTCCCTTCTGTGATTTTATGGATATTGAGAGAAAAAGAAGTATGTTCCTTAAGTATTTATTCTAGCATTATACTTCCATTTACTCACCATTCATTGCCAAGTGAGACTCATTGAAGCTATTTTAATAAAAAAACACTCTGCTACACCCTTGCCCTAGAGAACCATCATTTTAATTTATTATCTATATTATAGATATTAGCTAAGCCCGGCTGTAAGCTGAAAACGTTAGACTCATAAATTTGATTGATATATGCCAACAGGGGAAGAGATGTTTTTATGATATTCGTTTTTTTTTTAGATGCTTTTTAAAGTAGAAGTAATATTACCGATATTGATTTATCTTCATGTAAATGGTCTGCTGGCTTTTCTACTCCAGGATGCATCTGTAGGACAGTATGATGTTGTTTAAGACCTTATTTTCTTATCAGAATTCTTATCAAGAATATGTTTGGTTGATTTTTCTAAACCATGACTGGAACAGTGTCTGTAAGGTAATATTACCATTTACAAGAAAACTACATAAAATGATGTGATCTCTTACTTTTCATGTTGCTGTTTAAAAGACAAAGTACATGTGAGAGAAATAAGGCACATTGCCACTTTGGTGTACGAGGCTACTATCAGGGGCAACAACTACTGGGGCACTATGTTGGGAGTTGGCCAGCAAGATGTCGGTTCACGTTACACTTGAACTTCTGCATGTCAGTACAGTTGGGGAAGCAGGGATCTGGAATGGAATTCCAGAGCCTAGCGGTTCTGGGGAAGAAACTACTGGAGTAGAAAGATCTTCTACATCTAGGGATCTCTACTGTGTGGGGGTGGGATTTAGCTGCCTGTCGGGTTTGTTGAGAGTGTCTACATCGTGGGGGCACAAGTGTCTGCAGTTCGTCAGATCATTCACCATTAAAATACTTGTAGAACAGGCAGAGGGTTGCAACGTTTCGTCGATGGGGCACAGGCTGAAGCTTAGATGCCAGTTCAGGGCCTATCAGATTGGCGACTCTCTTTTGAACCTTATCTAGGAGCGAGAGACTAGCAGCAGATGCACCAGCCCAAATGTGACAGCAATACTCCATACCTGAGCGAATAGTGGCCTTATAGAGGTACAGGATACTTTCAGGTGTCAGTAGTTTTCTAGCACGGTAGAGAGAGCCTACCTTCTTCGTAGCGGCCCTCACAATGTTTTCAATATAATTGTTCAAACCCATGTTTCCTGTGAACGTTAGGCCAAGCAGTTTGAAAGATGTACTCTCAGACAGAGAGTCACTGGCCATTGCTATAGGTGGCAGAGAAGGTCTCTTGTAGTTATTGAAGGAAACCAGTTTAGTCTTGGCAGCAGTGAATGTGACCATCCATTTTTGTCCCCATTCCACTACAGATTGGAGGTCATCCTCTAGTGTTTTTGCCATTTCTTTAGTTATATGTTCATTTGTTTTCCTGTCATGCCTGTTATAGAGTGTGGTGTCATCAGCATATATACCCATCTCAGAGGCAGTTTTGTCGGGGAGGTCATTAATAAATATTAGGAACAATAGAGGTCCAAGGATAGCCCCCTGAGGCACTCCCGCATTTATATCACATATAAATATAAATAAAACAGTAGATTTATGCGTGTGTATAAATATTTAACAGATAAACTGCTTGTCACATAACATAATTATTCACCAAGGATTGTTTATAACGAGTAAAATCTTTGCTTGTGTTGATAAATAACGCGTACAGGCATATATTAGCGAGTTGAAATACGAAATGTTCATTTCATGTTTTACTTCTTTCTGCGCATGCTCGCATAAAATTAATTTCTTCAAATTGTTTAATATTAAGAGGATAATTGTCTTTCTCTCGATACCAACATCGGTAGAGAAGTATTATTTGCATAATGTTTCAACAAATGTAGCCGACGACCTTCTTCAGATGTATCTTTTCAATTTGAGCATCTTTCTGTTGAGCTAAAAAATTTGCACGAAACTTAGAATTTAATCCATTAGGATAGAATGCTCTCGTTCCCTCAGCCATGATCGTGTTAAAGTCCATAGTAATTCACAATTGTATTCGGAGTATCACCTGCATTAGGGATTGAACCTTCAACCTCCAGAAGGGAGTCAGTTTAAACCAGAATAAAGTACTTGGTAAAATTCAATTGTAAATTACACTCTTCAGTGCAAACAATATTGCTAATTACTTCTTGCCGGTCATGGTTGATGCAACAAGAACAAATAATGAAATAAAGAGTTCCGTTCAAAATTTCATGCAGATTTCTACGTTTGATTGAGAGAATATCGAGTTCGACAAAATAGCCCTGAATAATATTGGAGGTTACACCAGCGAAAACTTGTGAAAATAATAAAATGAGAACAGTAGTTCCAAATAATACGAATCGTCAATCCTCATCTTAAAATTCAGAAACAGAAGAGAGACTGTTTTCTTAAAGGAATATTTGTATATCATGTAATACTCTCTACGGGATTGGCCACAGACTTGTCTATCAAACCTGATACTAGTTTTAAAAAGACTGTCTTTATCTTTTATATATTTATAAGCTATTATGTGCTGAAAGGAAAACTCATTTAATGCTAATAATAAACGTTTTCTTTGCTTTTCAGGGAACCAATGAATCATTTATTATAAACATGATTAGATTTGATTCTGACTGACCTAACAGTTCATATAGTTATTAAATGAATCGGTTTATTAAAAAAAACAGCTATCAAAGGCAGTTCTTTCATTTGCAAGTATAAGGATATCAAATCAGTACATTGCAAAACCCATAATGGATGAAAGTCATAGTTATTAAATTCTATTTACTTTTAAACCAAAGGAAAATAAAGCAGAGCTGAAGTTTTCAATAGATCCTTTATCTAGAAATTGTTAATAAAGGGTCATTGACATCATAATGTCTGTTTGGGTCAGTAATCTTATCTTTATTGCCTTAATAAAAGCGATTTATGGTTAGCATAACCTTAGATCATTTCTAGATTTTATGATTCTTAGATACATTTAGAAAATAGAATGAATTTTTTTTTAATCAAAAAGGTTTTAAACAATTATTTTTTTTTTTTTAATATTCTTTGCTTCATAAAGGCAGTTTGCACCCTTTTACTTCTAGTTTTAATAAACTGATAGATAACGAGAGAGAGAGAGAGAGAGAGAAAGAGAGAGAAAGAGAGAGAGAGGGGGATGATTGAAACAGTATAAAATAAGAGCAGGAGTAATGAGACAAGTTACATTGAGAGAGAAAAAAGGTGATAGCCAGAAACTTAATAAGAGATGTGACAATTAATGGGTAAATTATAAATTAAGGCTTATTAGAACAATTGAAATATAATCCTTTTCAAATATATCTAAATCTTAAAAACTTCAGAATATTTTAATATGTATTTGATATGATTGGAATATATAGAGAAAGGGTCTTTGGGAAAGAAACGTTGATGAATTTAGTTTCAATACAACAGCTTTAGTATTTCGTTCTTGTTCTTTTAATACATAGAGCATTGTGTGGCTTTAAATTATGAAATTGTGCTAGATATTTACTTTTAAAAGGAATTTAGAATTGAGAAGTGTACTATACATAAAATACATGTCCCCAGGAGCATTGGCTTCCAGTTTTTTTTTATTTATTTATTATTTAATGATGGATATTCACTATGTCTGCATATGAACTTTGCTGGCGTTTTTGCATCAAATCACGAAATGTATATTTTTCCGACCAGGTGGACGTCTGTTAAACAGCATATTATTTCTTCCAAGCAGGTGTTATGTCCAATATCCCATGCCGTATATTTAACATCTGCTGTACTTATTAATATTAGAATAAACATCTTGCACCAATAAAACTGGTTTACAAGAAGAGGGACATATTTGTTTTTATCAATACTCATGTATCTAGATAAATAGTTTCACACTAGTGTATAAATTACTTCAAAATATCAGATAAGAAAAGCCAGTTCGAATCAGCAACCTCATTTATTTTTATGTGATTACTTATAATAGTTATATTTTAGGCAGTCAAAGTGGAAGGTTGCACGCCATTATTTACTTTTGCAAGAGCTGTATTTTCAATTTCATACAAGTTTTTGCACGTTTCGGGATTTGTTTTAGAAAACAATTAGTAAAAGATGTCGCCACTTTTAAAGAATGCAATCAGCAAGTCAACTATATGCATTCAAATGCATCTCTTGCTGATACCGAAAAAAAAATTGCAGATCTGATGCAACTTGAATTTTTATGGCAAGAAGAATTGTAGAAAATTGGTTCCATCAAATTGAAAATTGCTTCTGCAAATATATTTCCCTACCATTATACTTTGGAAATACATTTGCGGAGAAAATGGAAGATCAGAAAGAAAAATTGATTGTATTCATTTTATTTACATTTCCCATTTTCTTGGTTCCAATTTCCAATTCTCGTTTTATCCTTTTTATATGCAAGCTTTGTGAAAATTTCAAATTTCAAAACCATAAAAGCAAAAATTTTATTGTTCCTATTCAGCACTTAATTATTCAATGTATATAGTTTGCACAAAGATTTAGATTATTATTATTATTATTATTATTATTATTATTATTATTATTATTATTTCTATTTCAGAGCCGATTTTGAGATATTAATTTTCAATAATTTTGTATTGGAGAAGGGAGAGCGGAAGCTTTTATTTTCACCTAGCATATCCTTGAAAGTTATGAACATTTGAAACGATGAATCAAGTTTTTATAGTTAATTACTAGAAATAGACTGATAACTAAAAAAAATCATTAAGATCTTTTCTCCATGATGTATTATTAAAAGGCATGAAACGGTGCGCAGACAGTAAGCTTTGCTACTGTGCGATAGAATAACTTAATTTGAATGCAAGTAGCATAGCTGTGTTCATTACTATTAGGCAAATCTCTCAAACTAACCCATATGAAACCCATATGTAATAACACATAGCTTTTAGGAATTGATGTAAGTTATTTTGTAAATATGCATTTTGAGTTGCATGAAACGCGCAAAGAGAGTGTAACGACCTCAGAAATAAAACAATTTATTTTATTACACAAAAATACGAAAAGACATTTTCATATCCAAAAATCAAGAACTGCTAGCTCTACTTTTGTATTTCTCTCTCGCTCGCGCTCTCTCTCTCTCTCTCTCTCTCTCTCTCTCTCTCTCTCTCTCTCTGACACGCAAAAAAAAAATACAAAAGACACGCGTGATTTTTCTCTGTAGACAAGTTAGCAATAAATGATAAAATCAAATGCTATTATTCGTTACGTTAATTCTTAACGCTTTTTTTGAATAATATTCCATAAACGTAACAAGATACAGTTTTCACATACCTCAAGTATTATTAATTAGAAAATGGTTAATTTTGGCACATTTTAATCATACCAATATTCAATAATTGATGTATCTAATTGTCAAATACGTAATGTGTATGATAATCGCTTCACAACCTCTTTGAGCAATACTCAAACTTGACCATTTTCTTGGGGACAGACAAATTTATAATTCAAATGCAGAATTGTAACATCTCACCAAATACTTTACATATCTAACAGAGCACCAATCGGAATGTGGCTGTATGTGTTTGTTATATACATCAAGTAACACGAGTTATCTTCCCTTAGCTGAATTACTCCCACCATCACCATTGCCTGCAACCTCCCACCACGCAATCACGTGGTATATCGTAGTAGCAAAAACTACTACTCCTCCTTAGTGTTAATAAAGCTTCTGTTACGTTCACACGTGTGTCTCTCTCTTCTCTACATGTTATCGCTAACCCTTTACTAATGCAGTCCACATAATACAACAGTGTTGAAGTTTAAATGAAACATTCTATTATGTCAGTTAATGCATCTGTTTTATTATTTCCTTACTATGTAGTGTTTTACCGTTGTCCTGTTACGTATTTTAAGTTTCTGAATTATTGAGTGAAGTGATATACATGAAAATAGGGCAATGCTTTTAGAGTATAAATTATTTTTAAAAATATTTATGCAAATTAGGCACACAAATAGCTTGCTCTGTGCTCTATACTCCATATACAATATTTTCAAAACTGTTTTATTATTGATTTAAATTACAATGAGTCATTTGATGGTGATGTGGGTCTGATAAATGAAAAAAAAATCTTTCACATTTATTTAGATAAATATGTTTGCATTTAAACGTGTTGCTTTTGATTCAATAACATGCTATGAGATATTTTAGCTGAATAATTTGTACAATGGAAAGTGGAGAGGGAGCAAGACGTGTGACCTTTTATTTGGAAGCCTTTCATCAGAAGCATATTTTCATTCGCGAACAGCATTTATAGTAATCTGTTTCTTCTCCTTGAAGAGGGATCACTATTGAAATCTGTCATCTCAACTTAGTTGTATGCATCCAAACAGAAAAGGGCTTGGCTTCTCATTCGACTATCCTATCACAACACCATTGATCCTAAATAATCTCTGACAATTGAATCAAAAAAGGCATTTTTAAACAGCAATATCAAAACTGGTTCAGGAAATATTCAATTCTCTCTCTCTCTCTCTCTCTCTCTCTCTCTCTCTCTCTCTCTCTCTCTCTCTCTCTCTCTCTCTCTCTCTCTTTAATTGCTCACTTATTATTTTGATCCGTGAAAATCCTCTTGACTCATCGCTATTCCATGACAGCTTAAAATCTTTAATCTTTATTTTGACAATATTGCTTTGTAGATCAGAGCGTGCATCAAATTCTTAAAGTGCAAGATTCCTCCGTGAATTAATACTTATAAAAATAGTTGTCTAATACATAAAGTAAAGTCAGTCGCTTTCTCAATTTTTGTAATCAATAGTTTTCTTTCTACAAAACGAATATTTGATTATGATTTGTCTTTTTTTTTTCTTTTGGTGAATCGTAGAATTATGCTTGTAAGAGCAATAAAATATAATTCAATTTATTTCCTTCCAGAAAATATTTTGACTGCATTCGAATTATTTTATGTACGGATACCATCTTAAAAAAATAGGAACATGACTCTCTTCATTCAGCAATACAGATATTTTGTTTAGAATAAAACAATAATATTTTATTATTAAAACAAAATTTCAAGTGAAATCAATATTGTGCAACTCAGGGCAAGTGCAGATAGTTGATGAATCAGAAAGAGAACCGTACAAATACAAATTTTAAACAGAAAATCAATGCAATATGAGAGACCTGTTGTCAGTTATTAGCATATTATTGTAATCTACTTATAACCGTTTCTTTCTTTGTTTATTTGTATGTATATCCGTATCTTGAATTTTTTCCAGGGTGGTCATGAATTGAGTTAAATAGCACGCATGTTGTGGAGAACAGATATGACATTTTTGATTTTAGTCAAAAGGACAAATAGTCATGAAAAATAATGTTTATTTGTGACAAGGTTAATTTTTAAATAGAGGAAAAGATATACATGCATCTATTTATTTAAATAAAAATATTTATTTTAATTTATTCATGCTAATGATATTTTCAAAGCTTTTATTGCGTCAGGCATTTACAAATAGCAAATATATTTTATTTTGGATTCATACTAATAATATCGCAGGGTCTTCATTCATGCTTGATATTTATAAACAGGAAATATCTTTTATTTGAATATATTCATATCATTAATACTCTGAGGTCTGTATTCTCGCTTGGCAATTATAAAAAGAAATACGTTTTACTTTTGTATTAAAATTAATCGATTTAAAATCTATACACTGAAACTTTACTTTAAGAATAATCGAGAGAAAAATAAATAATTGTGTTTTAAGCTTTACACCTGGCCTCCTACCACTAGTCTCGCACCAAATCTGTTGTTGATGCATAGACGTTTTTTTTTAGGTAGTTGTAGGGGGTGTTAATAAAACCTCCTCTTCTAGTGACTGGAGAAATTTCATAAAATGGCTTTAAGTTTCAGGAAATTCTAAGAAATTTGGTCTAGATTGTTATTTTGGCTAGTAATATAAAAGAAATTGAATTTTATTTCCACACTTTTTAGCTTTTAATAAATCACTTTGTAATGTTGTTAAAATATATTTTTGTTTTGGATAGGTTTTATTGTTGTATTTGTGGCATCAACAATTTTTTTGTCTGAAACTACCTGCCAACACATCCCTAATATTGTCACAATAATGCTGTAATGTTGAGAAGTTTTGGTTGAATATTTTGCCTACTCAAATAATTCATTATTCTGTCGTCGTTTAAAATATATAGAGAATATAAAATATCCTCAGTATATGTTTAAACTAAAAGTTACTTGTTCGGATTATTACTTATGACAAATGCACCTGATAAACTCTTTAGATTCTATGCATTTTTCCTCGCATTTCCTAAGACTAGATGCTACGTGAGATACATTCTTTGTTATTTACAGTATGAATAAAATTGAACCAAAAAGCAGTTTAAAATGTATTCACAAATTTAAGACCATGAATTTTGTTTCTTATATTTGATAAATATTTCATATACATTAAAGATGACTGATATAGATCTAAAGTTTAGAGACAGTCTTATCTTGAACCAAATCTTATGCGAAATATTAGTAGCTCCTTTGATGTGCTAGAAGACTTATAAAGTTGCCAAGAGTTAAGAATCGATGTCTTCGTTTGGGGAATTGCAGACATTATTTTAGCTTTGTTCTTCCAACTATTCTTTGTTTGTCTCTCAAAGAATAACTTATATTTTAAAACTTTTTTTTTTTTTAAATAAACTTGGTTCAACTCGGCTCAACTCCAAGCAAAGATCAACCAATTTTTAAACAAATTAACGAAAATATAATATTAACTTCAATTATGAATAATAATGCCTTAGTACTTTATTAATAGTTAAGGAGATGCAATTATTTGTCTATGGTTTATGTCTTTATCAAATATTTGAATGTGTATAAACAAATCGCCTATCTGGTTCCGTCTTTAGTCATTTGGCCCGAACTGAGTTTTAAATATTTGTATCTTCCTAGTTTTAAGATGGGCCACTATTAATTACTTGATCAATGCTAAAATGATTACTCTAAGACCGGGGGGATTTGAATATAGATTATACCATTTCTTGTCTTGGTTTCCTATGTAAATGTATAAACGTATTTACCGTTCATATCTTGTATCATTTCATCTTGCCATTTCTCTCTCCTTCTCCATCTCTGTTGTTCTCCTGTATTTGTATGGGTTATATCTTCCCTGGTCGTTTCTTTGTTTCAGTTCCGATATGACATATATTTGCTTGTATAATTGTAATTATCATATTCCTGATAAATTGCTAAACCGACGTTTTCAGAGATATTTGATCACTAGACCCTCGTTGCTATTAAACGGCATCCTAAAATAATTGATTTGAACAATTTCTCTAAACAACTTCTTGAACTATGAATTATTACCTTTCTTCGCCATCTGGTTCCGAATCTACGCCCATAGTAAATCCATCGACTCATCCCATCAATTAACTTATTACATACTGTTAGAATACAAGGGGGAGATTTTTGTTGGGGGCAGGGGAAATATTATCCTGCCTGCGCAGAATCTTCTGACTCTACAAGACAAACATTACCTCCTCACATTCTCGTAACGTATTAATAAAGAAAATTATTGAAAAAAGAAAAGCATATCAGCCATGTGAGTTACAGCATATATGACGTTATCTTAGTTCAGATCAGCATCATCAGGAAATAACCGAGTGAAGCATACGGATGGCAACATAAAAGAACACAAAAAACTCTGGGTTATAGATATAAAATAATTTTATTACATGCTAACCTTTGATCTCTCTTGAAAAACTATCATGCAATACTCAATGGAGCGCGAGTGGGGCGACCAAAAAAAGAATTCGTAAATCATATAAAAGAGATATCTTTGTTCCTTTTTTTGTTGTTTCGTTCTTACCTATAAGAATTATTCCGTTAAAAAAATAAGAACAATAACAAGACGGTTATATGATTCAGCTGAACTGTCCAGAAGGAATGAGAGAGGTTTTGAAGATATGGGGTGAGTAGAATGCAAAATACTTAGTTTGATAGTTCGTGCGATATCCAGAGAAAGAGATAGTTTGTCCAAAAGGAAATAATAATCAAATTTTGAAGAGTTTTGAAAAGTCAGTAGGCGACAATGTATTCCAAATATAAATCGGCATTTCTGGATCGTGTCCTCTTTAGCAGTTGTTATCTTTTGTTGACAAGAAATTCCATGGCAGATCGGGAGCTCAGTACCTCCACTTTACGTCTCCTTAAATAGGATTAACCTTGTTTACTTTTCGGGTAAATATTTCCGTAGGCTTTTCTTTGATGAATAGTTCGCCATGGAATATTAGAAGATTGATTCCTTCATCTCATGTGAGATAATCCTTTCTTTTGTGTCTCAGCACAACATAGCGACACCTCTTTTGGTATCCGTGTGTTATACAATATCGGTCCTTTGCACCACTCTACAAGGAGATCGAGTCTGCACTCAATTAGCCCTTCTCTGTCCATTCCAGTTCCATGGATTGGTTTGGGCATATTGTACATGGGCAGTTTATACCATGGATTTGATCACAGTGCGATCGGGAGGGGGGGATAGCCTCTTTACGTCTTCACTGTGGGCCATTCATGTCAAATGAATTTTTCTTTACATTCTTGGTTTTCACACTAAAAAAATTCTTGAATTAGTTTTTTTTTTTTTTTATCGCTTGTAACCTTCGGGAAGGAACAGGGTGTAAGGAGAGAGAGGAGATGGGATAAAGTCATATCGGGTCAGGAGGGGTTGTTGAGTTGCTCCTGGCTTGACAGTTTCTTGTTTGAGTTTTTAGTAACGGAAGCGTTCTGAAACAAGGGCTTGTTCAATGATCGAAACAAAAATATATAAAAAATAAAAAAGAAGGGAAGGCGTTCTCTTGTTATCCCGCATTATAGCTTAGTCACACTTCCATGTCACAATATGGTGCTTATAGTTAATATGCCAGTAATATAAGATTTCAAGTAGAAGGAACAAATATAATTAGAAATTATAATTATCAGGATTTTTCATTGATTTTAATGTTATATATTAGTTTATATTTGTTGATTCCATCGACAAATAGCCATTTAATTTATAATAGTCTGATGAAAGATATTAATTTTATTTATAATAGTCTCGTGTAAGATATTAATTTCCTTTATAAGAATCTCATGAAATATATTAATTTCATATATAATAGTTTAATGAAAGATATTAATTTAATGTATAATACTCCCATAAAAGATATTCATTTTATTTCTAAAATAGGCTCATGAAATATATTAATTTCCTGCACAATAGTCTCATGAAAGATATCTATTTCATTTACAATAGTCTCATAAAATCATGTTTAATAATGTAATAAAGGATATCAATTTCATGTATAATAGTCTAACGAAAGATACTAATTTTATATATAACAGTCTCATTAAAAATATTTTCATATATAATAATCTCGTGAAAGACATTAATTTCGTATATAATAATCTCCTGGAAGATATTAATTTTATGCATAAAAAATTTTAATTTCATGTATTATAATCTCACGAAAGATGTTAATGTCATTTATAATAATAGCAAAGAACCTATAAAAACTGATCATTTTCGGAGTTTTGCTTAGCATAACTTAAATAGATGGGTTTCATTATTTACGGCCTCAAAATAATATTGATAGTACACTTTTTGGTATGTTATTAAAGTAAAAACCTATATTATCATTGTTTAAAAGGTGTCCATCCGAACCCTAACCTTCTTCAACAGATCTCTAAATTTTCAGCAGGGAAAAATGTAGTAGACTAATGCAATTTTCTTTGTTAAATTTCATACTCATAATATTACTAAACGGGCACAATATATTATTGTTCATTGTACAGACTCCTTACTTGTGTTTATTTAAATTTTTTCGTGCGTGAATGAAAATTTATTGTTAAAATATTATGAATATTATAGTATCAATTTTAATTAGCATTAGTGATAAATTGGACAAAGGAATATTAATGTTCTGCAAATCATTTATTCAAAGTACATATGATGATATTCACCAAGTGAACTACAATGAAAATTAAATGAAAATATACGGTATGTAATTTTATTTTTGCATAGAAGTTGCTTGGATCCTGGAATTTCTTTTAAAAGTTATACAAGCTGAAGAGGATTGAAATCGCTGCTTTATCGCATCAAAACCTTATTGTATAAAAACAAGACAATTTTGGCAGTGTGGAATCTCCAACTTAATTCCACACATTTCAGGCTTAACAAGAAAATATATATTCTCAAAAATTATTATCAATATTTTAAATAGAATGAGTATAACATAAAGATTTTTATTCGCCTCGTTAATAAAATACTATCGAATTCTATTCATCAGTTAATATTTGGTTTACGGTGTTACGTTTAAACGAAGTTTGTTTGAAATTTCACACTTCAAAAAGTGAAAACCTAACTATTTTTCCAAAAGACAATAAAGACAAGAAAGAAGTATCTATTAATCAAGCCTAAATATAATCAGAAAAATACTATGAAACGCAGTTTTCAATTATCAGTGGATGCAACGTATGCGAGGGTATTTAGTTATAAGGAAATCCGGCAAAGACACAGAGTTGATTAAATTAACTTCTGTGGAGACATCTCTCCGGGCTGGGCAAATAAATGTTAAAGAAAAATGTTGTAAGGTTTTAGCAATTAGCCTTTCAGCATTCGTAAAGCTTCTTCCTGAACATCATGTTTCTAAGCCATTCCTAATGACTTTTCTAGAAAGAAACAACCTTTTTGTTTTTCGATTTACCCTCTGATTTCTTCGTCATCGGACATTTTTAACGCAAATGAAGGAAGAATATAAATGATGGCTTCCTGAAATACGAAATTTCTACTTGTGTGAAAAATCTTCCATTTTAGTTTTTTCTTTTTTATGACGGAAATACTTCGTAAAGAATTTTGTTTAGAAATCAAAGAGTATTTTATTCTACTTTATATCTTTGAATTATAAGGAAAAATATAAAAATATATAATGTTAACGATTAAAATATACAATATTATAATGGATATATAATACTGTATATTACAAAATGGAATGATAAATTTATCACCGTAAAGAAAACAACACTACAGCTTTATTTTAATACTTTTATTGAAAAAAATCAATACAGGTTACTTGATTATGTAGTAGAGCTGACATTTTTTCAATGTAGCCGCCTTCAGCCTCAATCACCGCCTTGATACAAGCGCTGGTGGGAGATCAGCGAATATTTGGCGGATGGCGGCGATCAGGCTGAATTTCGTGTCGTGGGAGGTCATGTTAGTGATTTTCTCGATGTATGACAAAATAAAGTAGTCCAGTGGGTTAAGGTCGGCATAGGAAGGGGACCAGTGACAGAAGGGTACAAAGTTGTAGCACTCCTACTGAAGTCAAGTGTGGGCCTCTTTGGACTTGTGGGCTGGCGCTGAGATCTGTTGCTACACCCAGGGTCTACCAGCAGGCATCTAATTGCACCAGGAGATCACCACACTCTTCAGCATATCCAATAAGACTTTGATATTGACTTTCAAGCCAACAATGAAGATGTGAGATGGCATGATGTGATCACTTGAAGCCACATCAAAGATCATAACCGTGGGTCGTCAGATGCGTTGAGCTGTGCTCTCAAGCATTTAACCATCCGGATTTGTGTTTTAAGGATGCTGGCAATGGTCATGTTGTCACAACTTGGATCAGTAGAGAGCAAGAGTTGTACAGCGGTGCATCTTCAGTTTCGTTCGTGGAACACTATGTCACTTTCAGACATAATAGAAAGTTTCTATCGATCTTGGGATATATACACAACTGGCCAACTAGTAGATGGTCTGCAAGAAAAAAGAAAACCGGTTTTTATCAAACGAAAATGGAATCATGTCGTCTTTTATAGAGCAGCAATTTTATCGTATAATACAATGTATATCTCATATTAAATACGGTGATATTTCCCCCTGTTTTATTAACGGGTATAGCTTTTTAAATATGTTGTGGAGACGCCTACTAATTAACATAGGCGGGTGAGTGAGATATATAAAGGTATCAAACACCAATACCGGGGGAGTCCAGCAACGACCGTCAAATAGGCAAGACGCTTATGCTGCCTCCAGTAAGACATGCAACACGCCACCTGCCGGAATATCTCCAACTGAAGTATATCTGAAGACATGTAAATACGTATATAACTTTTCTTCTTAATATATTATTGTATACCTTTATTTTCGTGTTCTTGTTAATTATTTGTGCAGATAAAACAAAATAGAATATACATATAAAAATATTCTTGATCAGCGACTAATTATTATTATATACATTACTAATTATGATAAGTTATTTCAAAAATAATAAATTTGGGTTTATTTAAGTTCATTGATTTTTGTATTTTTTTTTTTTTTTTGCTTACCATTTTTATATGTAGTAAGTGAACCCATTACACTATAAAGAAATATAGAATAAATTTAACTTTTTTGTATTATACCGTGTATTAGATCACTTCGTATTAATCACTATGCTAGAATAAATTTAACTTTTTTGTATTATACCGTGTATTAGATCACTTCATATTAATCACTATGCTGAATAGCAATTATTATTAAAATATTAATCACTATGCTGAATAGCAATTATTATCAGATAATAAAAAAAAACAAAAAAAAAACAATGAACAAGATTGTCTTTTCTGGTTAAAAATATGAAAAACTTAATATTTTTATTTTGGGGTTGGAGTATATTTGTATAATATACGTAGTGATACAAACAAGACAGTTTTTGTTTCATGCAAAGACTTAAGCATTATTACTATTTTTCATTTTTTATTGCACATGAGTGATTACGTTTACAGCATAACAAACTATAAACAAACTATAAACATTTCAAATGAAGTAATAAATATTTTTTCTTTTTGTTTATTCTTATTGATCCCAATGGTTTAATGTAAGTGATTATTGATCTATTTGATTTACATTTTGGAATACATATATATATATATTTGTAGTCATCGACATACAGTCCTGTTTCGTTGTATCACAAATCAGTGCCGCTAGACTAGCATCTCTCCCAAGCCAAGGATTGAATCTAGAACCGTCGTGTTGACAGTCGGCAGTTCTCCCACTCGACCACAGAAGGGACGGCCGCAAATTACTCGTCGGAATGTCTATTTGAAAAGACATCCGCCACCACTCTTACAGTGCTCAAACCACTTGTTTGTAAACAAACAAACAACAAGCGTCGCATATATATATATATATATATATATATATATATATATATATATATATATAAAATAAGAATTACTTGTTTTTATTATATATATATATATAAATATATATATATCACTGTTGGTATGATTAATCAGACTCAGGAATTGGAAAAATCAGAACATTTGGAGGTATCAGAATCAGCAAAAATTTGTGCCTATTCTTCGATGCCAGAAATGATTCCTTTAATTTTTTCTTTTATTTGATTTTGTTCAAAAAAAAATTTCCACTGCTGGTAGTGATAATGAAATAATAAACAGTTTTTTATTGTAAACTACCAGTAAAGCGAAAATCTATTGGTGCCCCCCTCCTCACACACAAATATGTTGTTACGTTTAAGAAAATATGTGCACATTTAACGTGTGTTTTTACAGTAATTAGAAAAATTAACGAAACTAGAGTTAAACCATTAGAAATTTTTAAGAATCAGAATCCCCCTCGCCAAACTTTCACAAGAAACACTCGTCTAGCTGTAAACGCTATCAATAATTCCCCCCACTCTTTATCTGTGCCTAAACCTAAACGTAGATTCCATGAACAAAGCTTCTTTCTTAGAACTGCACGCCTGTGGAATTGTCTTCCGTTTTCCTGCTTTCCGGCTGACTACAATATGGTTGTGTTCAAGTCTAAAGTAAATAAGTTCTTGATGAGCCGTTCCATATAAGTTATCAAATTTACCAAATTTTCATTACTAATGATTACTATATTGTCCAATTTCTACTGTACACTCTTTATACCTTATCCTTGAGTGGCCTCTGGGCCTTGATAATGTGGTGATGCCTATGTAAAAAAAAAAAAAAAAAATTAATAATGGTATTGGAATCAGGAAAAATATTGAAATCGTCCCATCACTAATGGCACAATCACGTTGACACACCAGTTCTCGCCAGATCACCAAAGTTAAGCAACAATGAACCTGGCCAGTACCAGATGGGTGACCATTTGGGTAGTCTAGGCACTGCATGTACCGCGCCGAGAAGGAAACTGATGTGATGTAGGAGAAGGAAACTGATGTGATGTAGGAGAAGGAAACTGATGTGATGTAGGAGAAGGAAACTGATGTAAAAACCTGCAGTTTACTGTGTACTCTGTCCCGTAGCAGTCGTTTGCACCGACAAAGGTTAGCAGTAATACCGAAAATTGTGGATGGTTCAACACAAAGCCTTCACCACTATAAACAAATCATCTGTGTGGATTTTCGAGCAATTTAGTTGTTGCGGCGGAAGCTCATACATTGAAATCAAAGGAAGAATCCATCATATATATATATATATATATATATTGGGTCCCGATTTCAAATCTCGCTAGATTCAGCCACTCTGATGAGTCGTAGACGACGAAACACGTGTCAGTGGATAATTGTATTTTAAAAGCAATACATATGCCATCCCCATTTGGGAGTACCAAATTGGTCTAAGGGAAAATTATCCCCAACTCGCAATTAGGCAAAAAATGCACTTTCATATAAATAATTGAATTCATTCAAAAAAGTATCGCTAACAAAAACAAATAAACAACATATATATATATATATATATATATATATATATGTGTGTGTGTGTGTGTGTAAAAGAGATTTAGAAGGCTGTCACAATGCGAGGAATGAATTATAGTCGCTGTTGGTAAGAGGAGACGAGAACAAGTGGCGATTTACAAATCAATAAGTACATACATATATATATATGTATATATTTTATATATATATTTATTCAGTTGTATGGTAAAATGTCTTACTTGTAAGTCTATGCAACATATTCCATTATTAATTTCGGAAAAATTTTCGCTTTTCAAATGGTGTGCGTAACAGGTCGATTCAAAGCATGCTGGATGAAGGACCGGATGTTGTGTAGCTATGTGAGGCCTCAGGGAAAATGTAAGTAGGGGATGCCCCACCTCAGTGTATGTATGTACTTACTGATTTGTAAATCGCCACTTGTTCTCATCTCCTCTTACCAACAGCGACTATAATTCATTCCTCGCATTGTGACAGCCTTCTAAATCTCTTTTACACACCTATCCCACACAATGCTTCAAGCAAACTACATATCAATATATATATATATATATATATATATTTCAAATAGGAGAAAATGCTTAGGAAGATGGTGCATTGGCAACAGAACAGATACAACACTATTATCTCTCTTCCCTCCAAAATGTATTAAAATTAATTTTATTATTTTCCTACGTTCATTACAGTTAACATTAGCCTGAATGTGTAATTCTCCCAATTCTATTTCAATATATACTACACACTATCTCTCAATACTATTTTATACTAAGAGTATAGTAACAGTAGTGCAATAATCTTAAACAGTATAGTTTCAACTTCAGACAGAGTGACACATAATGCACATATGCATTAACAAAATGGATATGATCTGGAAATCCAATCTTGCTCGCAAATTCAAAATCCAAGATTTTTGTCTTTTTTTACATGGAAGTCACCACTTATCAAGGCCCGGAAGCCACTCGGGGATAAGGGTTATTGTGTGTACAGTAATCAATGGGATAGTATCATAGTAATCGTTAGTATTGGAGATTTGATAAAGTGTCTTACTTAAGGGGGCGGTTCATCAGGAATTTGTTTATGTCAGACTTGAAGACATCTAAGTTGTAGTCAGGTGGGAAACAGGCAGACGGAAGAGAGTTCCACTTCTAAGAAAGAAGCTTTGTTCTTGGAATCTACGTTTTAGTTTTGGCACAGTTAAAGAGTGGGGAAAATTTTTGACAGTGGGTTCAGCTAGACAGGTGTTTATCATGAAAGATTGGCGAGAGGGGGGACCAGGGATTGGAGCTCAGACGAGCACTTGCCATGGAAGTAACGATAAAACAAAGACAGGCTTGCAAAGTCTCTTCTGCGGGAGAGAGGTTGCAGGGAAGAGAAAAGGTCATCCCCCACTAAGCCACGGCGTCTATTTTGTACTCTGTCAAGGCAAGATAAGCTGTTTTTAGCAGCTTAATTTTCCGCGTACTTATTGAGTCAATCTTACTCTATGGATCTGACACTTGGACAGCTAAACAACAGCATCGTCTGGATGGATGTTACACACGTGCTTTGAGAAGAGTACTCAATCTCTCAGGGCAAAACCACCCAACTCTAGAAATGATATATGTGGACTTACTGAGAGTATCGACCTCAGTTTGTAAAAGGCGTGTTCAGTTTGCTGGATATTGTGCACGTGTCACAGATGAACTTGTTTCATCATTTGTACTGTGGAGGCACCCATCATCTCACAATCGATCACGAAATTTAACTTTTCCTGAAAGGATACAACGAGATACATTCATCTTCAAGGAAGATCTTTTGGGTACTATGACAGATAGGGAATACTGGAAAGGTGTAGTGAGTTCAATCTGAGCTGAGGTCGCAAGATGATGATGATATACAATATTATATGCATATAAATCTTATAGTTTCAGCATTTACTTCAATTGAGATACCAAATTTAAATATTGTTTTAACATATTTAGTTTCAAATAAAGTGGTCTAGCTAGATAAAGGATATCAGCAGCATTGTTATGCTTATTATTATTTATTTAAGTTGATCTATATGATGATTTTAAAGCAATTATGAGTAAATAATTAAAAAAAACTTTAACTAATTTTATGCAGTGATATACATGAAAGAGAATGTCTGTTGTCTGAAATTGTATTCTTGATCTTTTCCAATCTCCTAGGTCTCCGTTCCGTTATAATTAATGACGATTAATCAGAATCGGAAATCGGGAAAATCAGAACTTTTGAAGATATTGGAATCGATATCGGAATCAGAAAAATCCGTGTCTATTTTCCGATGCCAAAAACGATTCTTTTAATTGTTTTTTTTTTATTTGATTTTGTTTAAACTGCTGATGGTAATGATAAAATGATGAAAATCTATT
This sequence comes from Euprymna scolopes, assembly GCF_053919585.1. NCBI lineage: Eukaryota > Metazoa > Mollusca > Cephalopoda > Sepiida > Sepiolidae > Euprymna > Euprymna scolopes. Next base: position 160,379,783 of record NC_136485.1, on the reverse strand, counting down.
GATTTTAATAAACTGATAGGAAAATGAAAACCGATAGATAATCCCTCAGAAGTATATTTTTACGTTTGCGAAAATATTCGCACATTTCACGGGGTTTTATGATAATCGTGAGAAAATAACTTTATAGTTAAATATTTAGAGATTTATAAAGAATCGGAATCAGAAATTGTATCAGAATCGGGAATTTTATACAGAATCGGTAATTGTATAAGAATCAGGAAAATATTGTAATCGTCCCTACACTAATTATAATGCATATTTAATGGCAATATGTCTAACGTAAATGCTATTTAAAAAAAAAAACAATATCAACTTAAGTGTATAAAAAGAATAGGAATAAAAAACAATCTTACCTGCACTGTTAAGCAGTGAGAAAACCTTTAAAAAAGGTAGATCAGATGAGGCAGGATGCCAGGTTTAAGGTGAATCAAATAACGTATTCAAAAACGTTGGCTTATATTTGTATCAGGATTTGAAAGACATAGTTTTGTTAAGTCTCCTTAAATGGCAGATAGCCACCTGCAGCTCAAGTGCATCAATGAAAGCTTTTACTTCAATAAAAGGAACTTTGAACGCAAGTGGGTATTCATCTATTTGTTGAATATTATGAACCATGTCAGTGTCTTAAGAATGGAATCAAATTGAATTGAGAAGTAGTTCAATGAAAAGGTTTTCCTTGAAATCTGTTCAGGGGGATTACAGGTGTGTCAGGCACATTTGCTACGTGCATTTAACAACTGTGTTATTTCAAAGGAAAATAGGATTTAGATATGCATCTCTACTGCTGTGCCCTCAACATGAATGAAATCGTCTTCTAATTATATAGTTGGCTTGAAATCTGTTTCTTGGAATTGATGATCAATAGTTATTAAAACTCCCAATATATCAATTATTACAACGTCGAATAAATATTGAATGATAATCTGTAATGTACATAATGTGTCATTGATGAAGAAATAAACAGAATACGTGTTATTTAGAGCTGTACCGTAACGGATAGAGTGTTTGGTAAAATTTAGTTGTATGTTATACTCTTCAGGAGTTTGAAACTTCAATACTCAGTGCAGGCAATACGCAAAATGCGATTGATAATTACGTAGGACTTCTACCTGGTTATGACTGCTTGAATGAGAGCATGCAATCTTTGTTCAAAATTCTGTGCAAAATCACGAGTGTGAGAGAAAAATTCCCGAGTTCACAAGATACACCGGAAGAAATCTTACTCTATGGATCTGAGACTTGTACTCTTTCAGCTAAACAACAGCATCGTTTGGATGGATGTTACAAACGTCTTTTGAGAAGAGTACTCAATCTCTCAGGGCAAAACCATCCAACTCTAGAAATGATATATGTGGACTTACCTAGAGTATCAGCCTCAGTTTGTAAAAGACGTGTTCAGTTTCCTGGACATTGTGAGAAAATTGTGAGGAAAATTCCTGAGTTCGACAAGATACACCGGAAGAAGATCGGAGATTACATCGATCGAGATGTTGTGCAAATAACACTCAAGATGAGACAAAGTAGTTAGAATCATCCAGATAATACAGATTCAAAAACTTTTTTTCATTTTTAAAGTCACTCTAAACATTCACAGCTGGAACTTGTCTTATTACCACAAACAAAAAAAGTATTTTCTTTTTCTTTCTATGTAGGATTTCTACCTGTCAGGTGGAATTTCCATGAACAGAGTTTATTTGCAAGGGTTTTCATCTGGAGAAAATCACCAGAAATCATTATACTTGAATATATTATAACTATACTTAGATGTTAAAAGTAGTTTGCTTTAAATTTGAATGCAAGTTTCATCACTGCTGATAGGTTGTTAAATAGACACACCAAACAAAATCCAATAATTCTTTGTGGCATTTTGCCTAGCAGATATTTATCTCCAGGATAAGCTAATTCTTTTTAGCATTCATCTCTACTTGAACTTTGAATGGGTAATTTTATTTAAAGACCAAATAAATCAATTCTGTTTTTGTATGAGCAAAGTTCAGTAGGATGATATGATAAAGATGAGAACGTAAATTTAAACTCTAAATGAGAAATCTATATTTTGTCTGCAAGAGATGACAGCAGGGAAAATATCCAAAATCCCTAAACCTTTCATGTAAGGATTAATGCTTATCTTGTCGGAAATACAAGTTCATTGTTAATCTTCACACCCTAATTGATGCATCTATTTCGAGAAAGCCTAACCTATAGGTCAATATTCATGTTAGTTTAGACTTGACCGAAACTAGTGAACCGTAGTATATCACTTGTTTTCTGTATTTTCACTACCGTCCTATTCAGGGAATTTTAAAAAGTCTTTTCTTTTTAATATTACACTTTTACTTAGTTTTGCACTTAAATGCTTCTGCTATGATAGAAATTGATACCCGTTTTAAGAGAATGCTGAAAAAAGTATTGTTTTGGAGTTTTTTATTTTATTGTTTACTTACTAAAGCAACACCACTTATCAAGATTAAAAGCCACTCAAGAAAAAAAGTCAATGAGTTGAATTGTGATTAATATTTTTATTGGCAATCGTCCATTTCGGGAGATGATAGTGTAGTAGTGAAGCTACATAGCCTGGGCAAAGTAATATAGAAGGATAGCTGTTACTCATGCAGCAGTCCCCCTTTCCCTACGGAGCAAGAGGATCGAAAGGAAAGACATAATCGATACAACTGCACGGCAGGAATTGCCGGTGATGACAATATAAAGTCAGGCCATCTTAGAGACTCTGTCTTCGGATTTTCTTTCGATGTTTACTCCCTTAGCCTTTCCTTGATGGGGTAATCCTGAAAGGCAGCAGAGATTTTGAATCAAAGTTACCTTCTCCCAGGTGAACTATCATCCAAAATTGATGAGCCCAACCTGTGTGAAGTGACTGGTTTTAAGGCACCAGTGGACAACCTTTGCACCTTCTTCCAATTAGTAGAAAGAGTTTTGCCAGGCGTAGTAGCTAAGTCACATGAGAAGGCCAGGAGTTGAACATAGTTACCAGAGACTATTTGAGATGCACATCTTGGGGCATTTTTTAGGCAGAGGGAGCTTATCCTGTCTACCACACTCGGTTGTGACAACCTTTAAAAAATTTAACTAATATTATGAGAGGATTGACAATAATGAATGGAATTAATAAAATTTGATGACTTCTGAGGTGTATGACAAATGTTTATTGACATTGGATTTGACGAGGACTATGCTGTAGTCTCCAGCAAAATAGTCTTATGATAATGAGTTCTTCATATGGGAAGTTCTTGGAAAAATGTTTATTCATGAAAATTGGTTTTGATGTTAGACACACGATGGGAGAAAAGAATTGTTCTTTGCAACTGTTGTAATGAGAAAAGTTCTTTCTGCAGAAGTTTCACAAGGAGGAACCAAAGATTTTAGTTCAATCAAGCACTTTCCATGGAAATAACAACAAAGTAGAAGAAGACTAACAACGTTACTTCTGTAAGAAAAGAGCTGTAGAGAAGAGGATAGATTATTCCTTACTAGATTGCAAAATGGATTTTAAACTCTGTCAAGATATAAGAGTATTCTCAGTGACACCTCACCAGAGTTGGCAACAATATTCTATGTTATGAAGATTTCCTATTTTTAGACTAGTTAACTTACCATGGCTTGATTGTATAGTCAAAGCTACTATTACATTCATAGTGGAGTGAGAAGAGATATATTCATACATTTTCCAAGAGTATTAAATTGAATGTACATAAAACTTGAACATGTCATACCAAGTTCACCAGCAAACGTTTGATGACATATAAATATTTATATTAGACTTATTTACCTAAATTGCATGCATGTGTTCAAATGAAAACTCAATTTCATAAAGTGTAAATATTTAAACATTTCATTTGGCATAATAGATAAAGCATTTGCTAATGGATTTAGGAAACCAGGGTTCACTTCTCAATGAAGTGATAACACAAACTAAAAAGAAAACAAAACCGACAGTTGATGCCATTTTGCTGGACACACAGCAGTATAAGGTGTGGATATCTTCCCCGCAACCTCTCTCCCACAGGAGAGACGTTGCGAGCCTGTCTTTGTTTTATCGTTACTATCATGCCAGGTGCTAGTCTGAATTCCAATCTCTGGTCCTCCCTCGCCAATCTTTCATGATAAACACCCGCCTAGCTGAAACCATTGTCAAATATTTTCCCCACTCCTTATCTGCGCCTAAATCAAAACGAAGATTCCATGAACAAAGCTTCTTTCTTAGAAGTGCACGCCTGTGGAACTTTGTTCCGGTTGCCTGTTTCCCACCTGACTACAACCTGGATGTCTTCAAGTCCAATGTGACCAAATTCCTGATGAACCACCTCCTTAAGAAATACACTTTATCAGATCTCCAACATTAACGTACTGTGCATACAATAACCCTTATCTTCGAGTGGCTTCCAGGCCTTGATAAGTGGTGACTACCTTGTAATAAAAAAAAGAGAAAAAAAGGGGAGTAATTCTTGGAAAAAGTGGGGCCATCTCTTACATTTTTGTGTAATAACGAATGAAAAGTGAGCTTTCCGGTTTCCCTCGACTATGATCGACTACTTGAAAAGACGAGTTATTTTTTCATTTTATGATAAAAAAGGGTATTGAATAGATATAGAGAATAACTAGACTAGCCGTTATCCATAGGAACATCAATTACTACCATTGTTTACACCACAATTCAGAAACTGTGATAAATCTGTTTAGTAATTCTTCTTGCATCAGTACAGAAAATAAGAAATTGTTACTTAATTATTTTTGAGTATCAGAAGGTCGATATCCTCAAACGTTTTGTTAATGTTTTATTTCGGGACCTAATATACTAAAACGATAATAGGTCATAGTTACAAATAAAAAAAAGTGAAACTTGATTTGTATTTTTAAGTAAATATGACATATACGCCTTGTGTGTTTGCAACTCATTATTTTAACAGTCCGAGTTGTGTGGATCTTATTCTATTAATGTAACACGAAAATGATGCCGCTTAGAGTAGCGGTTGCGCCAACTTGACGATTATCATATGCTAATTGATCAAAAACGAAGTATTGAATTCAAAGTTAACAGTCAGCTTACTTTCAGTGTTTTAAGATCTGAAGCAAAACTGGCATATTTACTGAATGTACTTCTTCGGCAAGTAGAAAGTCAAGATGGCTGAACACAATACTGTGGTTTAATTGGTGATATTTCAGTTTTCCTTTTCCTAGATTATTTATCAGAGTCTAGTCTACGTTTATATGTTCCCTTTAGCTTGATGACTGAGAAACGCATAACTTACCTAAAGGTATTACTGAAACTATTAGATTTGTTTGTTTTACTGTTAGGCACCATTTATCAAGGCCAAGAGTCACTCAAGGATAATGCTTAATGAGTTGGAAATGATTGGCAGTCGAGAGATGAGGAACAATGTGGGAATATGAGCGTAGATCAAAAGTATATAACTGTATTTGATTATTATTTGCAGTTTATGATAAGAATCTCTTGATATTGGGTTTGACAACTTTCATGTTGTAATCAACAGGGAATATGTTGCACGGTAAGGAAGCTTTGTCCATGGAAATTTCGCCTAATGCATGTGGAGAAAGAAAGTTTTCAATATGGTAGAAGGACATATTCTTCCTGTAAATGTCTTGCAAGGAGAAAACAGAGATTGAACACCCTGCAAGGAAATAATGACAGGGTAGAGAAAGAATAGAATCTCTCTTTTCCAAGGGAAGAGAAGATATCACCCAACCCACTGGATTTCGAAGCTGGTTTTATACTGTAGCACCTCCTGCTCAGCTAATGCAGGTACAAAACCTCATTACAGATTTTTCATTCTATCACTTTATTACTTTGGTAAATTTTGATTATTGTGCCATTTCTTTACTCGAAACAATACCCTGTGCTAATATACCCCCCCCGTTATCACTTTTAATTCATCCACATTTGTGGTAAATCTTCTCAGATTTTAGGACTTTATGTGATCAATCATCTAGTTCGCCTCGTGGATAGCGTTATACTCTAAGATAAAAAAGAAACCATGTATAATGGGAGATAAAAATAGTTACAGATCACTAGAACTTGTGCAATTAGATTTCTATAAGTGAGAACCAACTTTGGCAAAAGGACAAAGATGGAAACACATTTATATTTAGAGAAGAGGAAGACGAGACAAACAAAAAAATGTTCCAAGACAGAAGAGGACACCTGTACTTTATTTTCAGAAGGTACGAGGCACAGGAAATTATTTGATACTAAAAATATAAAAAGAAAGATCTGTTTAGAAAAAAAGTGTGTGCATATATATATATATATATATATATATATATATATATATATATATATTACTATTTAAAATATATATATGTATATATAGATATATAGATATATTAAATAGTAATAGATTTTCTTGATGCCTGATTATACCCATAAATAAGAAATACTTTTTAGATCTACTTTAGAATTATTGTGGCGTAGAATGCTAATTTGAATTAGTTACAGTTGAATGAGTGGTCTTCGTTTTAATTATCACCAGTTTCAGCTCGATTAACTATTAACTATTAACTATTGCAAATGCCTTATGCAATAGTGTTTTTAAGTCAGGAGTTCTCTATTAAAATAATACTCATCCTAGGGCAGGTAAAATTAATTCTACTAACGGAACAATTTTGTATCATTTTATATCCTTTTACAACAATTAAAATCTAGATATAATACTACTAAACCTTATCTCTATAATCCTTGCTTCACTTTTGCTTAAAATTCATTACATCATTTTGATTCTAGAAAATGTATAAAATGGTAGTCTTAAGTTTCTAAAGGAATAAATTCTAAGATGGTCAACATCATGAAATTTGAAATATAGACTTTTGTCATTTATTTGTTATATACTCTGTTACATTGACCTTCATAAATTAAAGGATTGGTATGAATAAAAGGGGAAATATAATTGAAAAACATTTCCACAGAAATATATGTATATATATATATATATATATGTATGTATATATATATATATATATATATATATATATATATATATATATATATATATATATATATATATATATGAGCAAACAATTAATAAAATATGTTAAAAAACACTTTGAAATGAGTTAAAAACATATTTAATCTGAAAAGGAAACACTAGATAAATGGATAGTCCTTAACCCACGGAGTTGCGAAGAAATACTTTCCTTCTCATCAGAGGGTAGGAATTAGAAAAATGCGAGATCGGATTTTGCATGCAGAAGTATTTGATGAAACAAAAAGTAAGTCAAAGATCTTACTTGAAAACAAAAAAAGTGAAGCAGAGGGAATATGGTGAAGAAAAAGGTGATTACACATGAATGGATAGTCTGGTGGAAGATAAAAAATCCAGTGACGGTAAAATCCAAATGTAAAACTTCAAGAAAGTTAAAAGAATTTCCATTTGTACAAGTAAAATCCAAGGAAATCCAAGGAAATCCCGTAATTGGAAGAAGATGGACCATCTTCTTCCAATTATGGGATTTCCTTGGATTTTATCCCATACCGCATTTTGCTAATTCCTACCCTCTGATGAGAAGGAAAGTATTTCTTTGAAACTCCGCGGATTAAGGACTATCCATTTATCTAGTGTTTCCTTTTCAGATTAAATATGTTTTTAACTCATTTCAAAGTGTTTTTTAACATATTTTATTAACTGTTTGCTCATATTATAAGCTCTATTTCCTATTTGGTTTTATCGAGCTTTTTCATCTGGCTGAGATAATTTTATAAATATTATTTCTTTAATATTTATAATATGCTTTAATTTTACCATCTTGGATCATTTTGGTAAATTTAATTGTAATTTTTATTATATATATATATATATATATATATATATATATATATATATATATATATATATATATATTGGACTATTTTACATTAAATCTTTTTGGAGAGTTTAGAATTTGAAGCAAATCCAATGTTTGTTAAAAACGGTCATTTCAACTTGATGAAAATATTTACCAATGTTATAAATGTAATCCTCGCCTGAGACACGAGCATGTGTTGTAAAACGACTATTTCTCAAGGAGAGACTTTGTTTTTAAATCTGCAAACATAAGGATGATTACTAATGTCTGCTTCGGTCATTAGGCGAATGTAATTAAAAGAACTTTCGCTAGCCATTAGACCTATTTATGTTCTTCAAGTTCACCCGATTGTTGTTTTGGATATGAGCCAGAAATCTGAAAATGGTCATTTTGGTATTCCTCTTGTAACGAGTGTTAATTGCAACTACTAATGAGTCAGAAAGTTTAAAGGAGAATCGTTGAAGCAAATGAATCTTCGAAAGAAATGATGCACAAAGATCCGGGAGGTGATGGGTGGGCGATGGACACTTTACACTTGTGTCTACTCGACTTGATAAATAGTTGTACATTATAAATATAGGAACATTTTACACTTATAAACATTTGGCAGGATAATGCAATAAATTCAGTGAAAAAAAAATGGAACTATACCAAATATGTATTTTGGTAATGACTATCAGAAATATATGAAATTTACTGGAGATTGCTCTTTAATTATGTGAAATGTCACCGGGAAGTTGGCAGTTCTAGACGTACAATCTAAAGATGCTAACATGTCCCAAAGAAACGAAATAAAATTTAAAAAAAAAAGGTTTAATCTTTACTTTTTATCGTTTAGTTTACACTTTTTAGTTTCAGAATATTTAAGATGACCATGTGAATTATTTGCACTAGTATTCTCGTCTTGCTTGTTATATAATATATAAACTGCTAAAAACAGTGAGTGTCAAAGAGGAACAAAGAGCAAAACGGTGTAAAAAAATGAGGAGAAAAAATAATAAGTCAATGACACTGTATATGGTATTGTGACAGGTGGTTTAGCATTATAAGAGTTGGTTAATATACAGGAGAGTTTGACAAGCATAGAAGATTATAAGTTATTAGTGCCTTATGCAACTAAAAAGCGTCTCTGATTTTTCATCTAATATATAAATCTCACCTGTCTGTTAAAATGTATGTATGTATGTATGTATGTATGTATGTATGTATGTATGTATGTATGTATGTC
>NC_136485.1:160318240-160365740 GCF_053919585.1 Euprymna scolopes | reverse complement strand
TTAACTAAATCATATATTTCATTATTTCAATACATGACTAAATCATATATTTCATTATTTCAATACATGACTGAATCATATATTTCATTATTTCAATACTTAACTGAATCATATATTTCATTATTTCAATACTTAACTAAATCATATATTTCATTATTTCAATACATGACTGAATCATATATTTCATTATTTCAATACTTAACTGAGTCATATATTTCATTATTTCAATACTTAACTGAATCATATATTTCATTATTTCAATACTTAACTGAATCATATATTTCATTATTTCAATACATGACTGAATCATATATTTCATTATTTCAATACTTAACTGAATCATATATTTCATTATTTCAATACTTAACTGAATCATATATTTCATTATTTCAATACATGACTGAATCATATATTTCATTATTTCAATACTTAACTAAATCATATATTTCATTATTTCAATACATGACTGAATCATATATTTCATTATTTCAATACTTAACTAAATCATATATTTCATTATTTCAATACTTAACTAAATCATATATTTCATTATTTCAATACATGACTGAATCATATATTTCATTATTTCAATACTTAACTAAATCATATATTTCATTATTTCAATACTTAACTAAATCATATATTTCATTATTTCAATACTTAACTAAATCATATATTTCATTATTTCAATACTTAACTAAATCATATATTTCATTATTTCAATACATGACTGAATCATATATTTCATTATTTCAATACTTAACTGAGTCATATATTTCATTATTTCAATACTTAACTGAATCATATATTTCATTATTTCAATACTTAACTAAATCATATATTTCATTATTTCAATACATGACTGAATCATATATTTCATTATTTCAATACTTAACTAAATCATATATTTCATTATTTCAATACATGACTGAATCATATATTTCATTATTTCAATACTTAACTAAATCATATATTTCATTATTTCAATACTTAACTAAATCATATATTTCATTATTTCAATACTTAACTAAATCATATATTTCATTATTTCAATACTTAACTGAATCATATATTTCATTATTTCAATACATGACTGAATCATATATTTCATTATTTCAATACTTAACTAAATCATATATTTCATTATTTCAATACATGACTGAATCATATATTTCATTATTTCAATACTTAACTAAATCATATATTTCATTATTTCAATACTTAACTAAATCATATATTTCATTATTTCAATACATGACTGAATCATATATTTCATTATTTCAATACTTAACTAAATCATATATTTCATTATTTCAATACTTAACTAAATCATATATTTCATTATTTCAATACTTAACTAAATCATATATTTCATTATTTCAATACTTAACTAAATCATATATTTCATTATTTCAATACATGACTGAATCATATATTTCATTATTTCAATACTTAACTGAGTCATATATTTCATTATTTCAATACTTAACTAAATCATATATTTCATTATTTCAATACATGACTGAATCATATATTTCATTATTTCAATACTTAACTGAGTCATATATTTCATTATTTCAATACTTAACTAAATCATATATTTCATTATTTCAATACATGACTGAATCATATATTTCATTATTTCAATACTTAACTAAATCATATATTTCATTATTTCAATACTTAACTAAATCATATATTTCATTATTTCAATACATGACTGAATCATATATTTCATTATTTCAATACTTAACTAAATCATATATTTCATTATTTCAATACTTAACTAAATCATATATTTCATTATTTCAATACTTAACTGAATCATATATTTCATTATTTCAATACTTAACTGAGTCATATATTTCATTATTTCAATACTTAACTAAATCATATATTTCATTATTTCAATACATGACTGAATCATATATTTCATTATTTCAATACTTAACTAAATCATATATTTCATTATTTCAATACTTAACTAAATCATATATTTCATTATTTCAATACATGACTGAATCATATATTTCATTATTTCAATACTTAACTGAGTCATATATTTCATTATTTCAATACTTAACTGAATCATATATTTCATTATTTCAATACATGACTAAATCATATATTTCATTATTTCAATACATGACTAAATCATATATTTCATTATTTCAATACTTAACTAAATCATATATTTCATTATTTCAATACTTAACTAAATCATATATTTCATTATTTCAATACATGACTAAATCATATATTTCATTATTTCAATACATGACTAAATCATATATTTCATTATTTCAATACATGACTAAATCATATATTTCATTATTTCAATACTTAACTAAATCATATATTTCATTATTTCAATACTTAACTAAATCATATATTTCATTATTTCAATACTTAACTAAATCATATATTTCATCATTTCAATACATGACTAAATCATATATTTCATTATTTCAATACATGACTAAATCATATATTTCATTATTTCAATACTTAACTGAATCATATATTTCATTATTTCAATACTTAACTGAATCATATATTTCATTATTTCAATACTTAACTAAATCATATATTTCATTATTTCAATACATGACTGAATCATATATTTCATTATTTCAATACTTAACTGAGTCATATATTTCATTATTTCAATACTTAACTGAATCATATATTTCATTATTTCAATACTTAACTAAATCATATATTTCATTATTTCAATACATGACTAAATCATATATTTCATTATTTCAATACATGACTAAATCATATATTTCATTATTTCAATACTTAACTGAATCATATATTTCATTATTTCAATACTTAACTAAATCATATATTTCATTATTTCAATACATGACTGAATCATATATTTCATTATTTCAATACTTAACTGAGTCATATATTTCATTATTTCAATACTTAACTGAATCATATATTTCATTATTTCAATACTTAACTAAATCATATATTTCATTATTTCAATACATGACTGAATCATATATTTCATTATTTCAATACTTAACTGAGTCATATATTTCATTATTTCAATACTTAACTGAATCATATATTTCATTATTTCAATACTTAACTGAATCATATATTTCATTATTTCAATACTTAACTAAATCATATATTTCATTATTTCAATACATGACTGAATCATATATTTCATTATTTCAATACTTAACTGAGTCATATATTTCATTATTTCAATACTTAACTGAATCATATATTTCATTATTTCAATACTTAACTGAATCATATATTTCATTATTTCAATACTTAACTAAATCATATATTTCATTATTTCAATACTTAACTAAATCATATATTTCATTATTTCAATACTTAACTAAATCATATATTTCATTATTTCAATACTTAACTAAATCATATATTTCATTATTTCAATACTTAACTAAATCATATATTTCATTATTTCAATACTTAACTGAATCATATATTTCATTATTTCAATACTTAACTAAATCATATATTTCATTATTTCAATACATGACTGAATCATATATTTCATTATTTCAATACTTAACTGAGTCATATATTTCATTATTTCAATACTTAACTGAGTCATATATTTTATTATTTCAATACTTAACTAAATCATATATTTCATTATTTCAATACATAACTAAATCATATATTTCATTATTTCAATACATGACTGAATCATATATTTCATTATTTCAATACTTAACTGAGTCATATATTTCATTATTTCAATACTTAACTGAGTCATATATTTTATTATTTCAATACTTAACTGAGTCATATATTTCATTATTTCAATACTTAACTGAGTCATATATTTTATTATTTCAATACTTAACTAAATCATATATTTCATTATTTCAATACTTAACTGAGTCATATATTTCATTATTTCAATACTTAACTGAGTCATATATTTTATTATTTCAATACTTAACTAAATCATATATTTCATTATTTCAATACTTAACTGAGTCATATATTTCATTATTTCAATACTTAACTGAATCATATATTTCATTATTTCAATACATGACTGAATCATATATTTCATTATTTCAATACATAACAGAATCATATATTTCATTATTTCAATACTTAACTGAATCATATATTTCATTATTTCAATACTTAACTAAATCATATATTTCATTATTTCAATACATGACTGAATCATATATTTCATTATTTCAATACATAACAGAATCATATATTTCATTATTTCAATACTTAACTGAATCATATATTTCATTATTTCAATACTTAACTGAATTATATATTTCATTATTTCAATACATAACAGAATCATATATTTCATTATTTCAATACATAACAGAATCATATATTTCATTATTTCAATACTTAACTGAATCATATATTTCATTATTTCAATACTTAACTAAATCATATATTTCATTATTTCAATAGATGACTGAAAGAATCGATGAGTGTGCTTGGGCAGTAGATATAGAACAGTTGAGGCAGCAGAGTCAGTGGGCAGGGTAGGCTGAGAAAAACATTGGAGAAAGTGATAAGGATGGCTGAAATGAGTTTGGAAGCCAATTTCTAAAAGCAATACATGCCAGCATGTGTTTGGTTCATCACAGTTCTTCAGTGAAGTTAGAATCCAAATGCTTCACACAGGATAAATCTCAATCGTTTTTTCTTTTTTTTTTCTTTTTTTCTCAACTATCGACTCAAACAGAGAAAGGTAGTCCTGGATATGACCTTAAACTACATCCAGTGGTGAGGCCCCCGTTTTCAGGCTTTGGGGAGTGTGGAGCAACACTTTAATTACCATTGCTCCCAGGTCCATTCTGACCCGGAGTGGTAGTACCTGTTAGGACCCCAACTATGGATTAAATAGAAACCGACTTGAAAACAACAAATATATTCTATGAAAAAATTTTTTTTTTCAAAATCTTTGGATTCGGCATTAAATAACCTGAAAAGGGTTGATATGCCGTAAAACAACCAACCAACCAACCACCCAACCAACCAACCAACCAACAAACAGAGAAAGGGAATCTTCCTATTCATGTAAACATTATTAGCTATCGAAGAGTGTTCTGTTCATTTTAGCACATTTATTTAGAGGAGGCTGCAACACTTTTCGCTATGATACTCCACTAACCCTTGATCTGCATTTTACAAGGTGGAATGATAAAATTGTCGCCCAAGAAAAGACAACATGGTTCCATTTCCGTTTGATAAAAACTGTTTTTGTTTTTTTTCTTGTAGACCACTTATTAGTTGGCCAGTTATGTACAAATCCCAAGAGCGATAGGAACCTTCGATTATGTCTGAAGTGACCACAATGTTCAACAAGCGAGATTGGAGATATGCTGCTGTACAACTGATGCTCTCTACCGATCCAGATTATGACAACAGGACCATTGCCAGCACCCTCAAAATGCAAATTCGGATGGTTCAACGCTTGACACAGCTCAACAAACTGTCTAGCCTCGGTTATGGTATTTGATGTGGTTTCAAGTGAGGGCCACATCATACCACCTTACATCTTTGAAGTTGGCTTGAATGTCAACACCAAAGTGTACCTGAATGTGCTGAATGTTCAGCAAAGGGGTATATTTTTTGGATTGGACCCCAGTTTCCTGTCTCATTCGCAAACACTTTAACCATAATACGAAATGAGGTTTTAGAAATTGACTTCCAAACTATACTATCTCTGGGCAGGTTATATTAATCACTCTTTTTCTCAAGTCCATCCTTATCACATGCTCACATGTTTTCTTGGTATTATATGAGAGTTGTTCCAAGCATAAAGCCTTTTTTTTTTTAAACATGTTCTGGAGCAGAAAATGTCGCTCGTTTTAATGGTACCACTCATGTCTTCGAAACTCTTCAACTTTTAATGTTTCTACATAGACACCACCATTCCCAATGCACTTTTTTCCGAATTTCAATGACACATTTCTGCTTCTGATCCACAACCATGATAGTGGTTGCTGTCTTAGATTCTTACACCGGTA
Source organism: Euprymna scolopes (assembly GCF_053919585.1). Classification (NCBI taxonomy): domain Eukaryota; kingdom Metazoa; phylum Mollusca; class Cephalopoda; order Sepiida; family Sepiolidae; genus Euprymna; species Euprymna scolopes. The sequence continues at coordinate 160,359,720 of NC_136485.1, read as the reverse complement.
ATCTCTGCAACAGAGAAATGAAACTTTCAGGTCATGAATGCATAAGCTCACTTATCTTAACAATGTAATTTGCAGTCATCTCGGGCGGATTAAAATACAGAAAGCATTACTTTTGGAACGCCGCTCATAATTAATTATAATATCTGAATATTATTCATCAAACTATTATAATTATAATATTATTATTTTTATTATTTAACTCAATAAGATCAATTATAAGAAAGATGCAGTTGAGTGCCTTCATCTCAGAAACTATAATTAATTAGTTTCATCTATGGACAGTGTGTACTTATCACTTCTACATGTGGCAAAGCGTGTTAAATATTTATGCTCGAGTGATGTACAACTGCTCCCACCTGCCTTCTTCAAACACATAAAATTATGCTCACTCTTCCATAGTCAAATCCTTGTTGCCGTTATCTTTGTTTCTCCAATCGTATCCATTAGGTGCAATATTCAGACGTTTAAATTATTAAGAAAGGGAACTTTCTGTTGGTTTATAGAGATTTTAGTAAGACACCCTCCCGTGGGCAGTCTCATTATTACACTTACATTAGAAATATTTGGACAGTATATTCGAAGTAGATCGACATATGTAATATTCTTAATACGTTCTCTGGACACTGGCAAGAATAACATTTTTCTTTCAATTATTGATTGTCCTCGATTCTCTGAGTAGAACTTCTTTTTGGCATGTTCAAATCAAAACATAGCTTAGTATAAGCAACTTATTGTTCCTCTTATACGAGTAGTTTTCTTGAGATTAAAAATATACGTTTTGGTTTAAATACTTGCATTTACATTTCAGTTCGAAGAGAGGAATATACGAATTATTATCTTTTATTGTTTTGTCTAAATTCATTTTATAATTGTGCTATTCAGGGTCTCCCCCCCAAAAAAAAAGTGCCACTCATTAAATCGTTAATAAAATTAGTGACCCTTTCTATAATCCAACCATATTTTAGGCAAATAAACATCAGTCTATGCTTGACTTGTCCACCACGTTTCAGTCATGGAGGTCCAGCAGTCTTTGTTTTATCTCTGTTCAATGATATATGTACGATTCATGAGTTCATGTTTTTAACCACAAATCAACTAATCGTATAGAACAGAGATGCACAAACTTTTGCAGCAAGAGAGCTACTTATGACATGACTAAGATCTACCACCTACTAAAAATGCAAAGCATATTATTTATAAATATATTGTAAATTATTTTTATATGTACAGTATATGCAGGTGTACATTGCATTATTGACCCATACTGCATAGTACAGTTCTATACATATTTTGTCATTAGTGTGGGAAAATGTAAATTGGTTGAGATATTATGTGATGAATATATCTAAATGTATTCATGCAAAACTATATTAAAATAATCTGGAAAATCCATTCTATTTTGCCACAATTAAAAAATCTACTTATATAAAACTAGCCTAAATAAAGCAAGTTTCCTGATTTTTCAATTTCTTCCTAAGACCCCTTGAGCTTTAAATTTTAGAAATTTTCTATAATCAAAATCATATAAAGGATCTTTATCGAAATTCGAATAATGAATTACTTCAGACCTCTAGTGGGTCATGTCTGATAAAGCGATAGCTTCCTATCTCTGTCGATGAAAAATGGGTTCCATTTGAATCTGTAGGTATTCTCTAGATAAACAAGATACACCTAAAGAAGGTCTGAGGTTATATCCGCCCAAATTTTGCGTTCAGTAAGAGAAACATCCATCTAGACTGACGCAATGTTCATTTTTGTCCCAACTCGTAGTGCCTTACATTTGGGAAGCTGCATTTTCTTCATATTAAAAACTGACCTTTAGTCTAACTTGTAAATCGGAACTATGTGGTGCTTTGTACATCTGAATGCCAAGAAAATTGAGGAATGTAGAGGACATGAAAAGAAATATGCTGGCAATGATTTATGTCATGTATAAACTATATATACTGTATACGTGCTCAGCGTCTCAGGTGGTTTGGTCATGTACAACATGTCGCCTTTTATATTAACTCCATAACACGTCTGGGTACCCGAGGCACCCTGAAGCATAGCAGACCAAGAAAGACCTGACTAGAGTCCGTAATGAGTGATTTGACTGCACGTAGCATGAATAACATACGATTCAGTTTCATTACATTTTAATCTTCATCAAAGAACATAAAAGTGGTGCAAATTTGTTTGCGAAATTACTTTAACACACATACAGAAACGGGTATTTTGATAGTTTTTTTTTATGTAACAAGCATGTTTGTCAGTAATTCTGCGGATTCTGTGCTAAATTTAAACACGACCATAGAATATAAGTCCCTTTTCATTTTTAAGGAAGTGTAACATACAAAAGAAATAATAATGAAAAAGTGTGACATATCTTCGTTAACATATCATATCCCCACGCATAAGCGAAAGAACACTAGCTAAGAAAAAATTATGAACAACACAAAGCAAGGACCAAACAAATCTCCAACTTCAGCCAAATAACTGATAGCATATTATAGTAGAATAGGGCTATGTTATGATATATATATATATATATATATATATATATATATATATATATATATAAAAAATTCAATATGAAGGTGTGAGATATTACTTACATTGTTTTTGAAATTTATTGTTTTGGAAGTTTATTTTGTTTTGGCAGTTTATTGTTTTGGCGGTTTAGGGTTAGGTTAGGGTTAGGATTAGGGTTAGGGTTAGGTTTGTTTCTAAGTGTTTTAAATTTCTGTTTGTACAGATTTTACCGATCTTTGTTTGCTTCCTCAAAATCATTTTTTTTTCCTTTTTTCATTCCATATCTTGAAATTTATAGTGGTTTCTTAGGAATATCTATTCGTCTCTGATGAGTTGTTTTGTGTTACGAGGTTAATACCCCTCACAATCCAACAAAACACATGTAAAATGCAATCTACAGGATAGAACAATAAATTTTCCCCCTTAAAGTTAATACTACAGTTCTATTTTAAAACTTTTATTGAAAAAATCAATTCGGTTTGGAACTGGGAGAATGCCATATGTGTCAATGAGAGCTCGGTGAATACTCGGTGGATGATGGCGATCAGGCTGGCTTTGGTGTTGTGGGAGGTTATGTTGGTGATGTTCTCGACAAATATATCACCATATGACCAGACAATGTAATCCAATGGCTTCAAATCGTGGAAAGGAGTTTAGCCAGTGAAAGAAAGTATAAAGTCATAGTACTACTTCTGAAGCCAAGTCTGAGTATCTTCGGACTTGCGGGCCAGCACTGAGTCCTGCTGCTGCAGCCGGGGCCTGCCAGCTGCCACGTGATTGCATCAGGGATTAGCACACTCTTCAATACATCCAGGTACAATTTCGACTCTAAAGATGTGAGGTGTTATGATGTGACCGGAAACTTTGTTTTTATCACCCTAAGCTCTCCTTGTTATTCGTGGAAATCCAACGATACATTTTGAGGGTGCTGGCAGTAGTCCTGTTGTCATAACTTGGACTAGTAGAGAGCATAAGATCTTGCTCGTTGAACATTGTGTCACTTTTAGATATGATAGAGGGCTCTTATCACTCTTGGGATTTGTATGCAACTGGTCTGCAGCAGAAACAGAAAATCGGTTTTTATCAAACGGAAATGGAATCATATCATCTTTTCTAGGCGACAATTTTATCATTTCACCGTGTTATAGCTTTTGTCTTGTTTTAAAATCGAGTATCCATATTATATTTTTTTTGTCCGTCTGTTTCACTTTTTCTCCGAATCTATTGAGTCAATTTGATTAAAATTAGTATGAATCTTTTTTATGATAAGTTGCAGTGATATGATATATGTTCAATACACAGTTAGTAATTAATATGGATTTCAAGGATTAAGCACCACAGTACCACATTTACTCTAGAAGTTTTCTCGGAAGCTAATTGACTGATCTGGGTGAAATTTTTATGGACTTTTATCATCAGATGCAGCGGACAAAGTTTTATGGTATCCACACGATTTACAATTAGGGAATAATATGGATTAATATGGGTTAATATTTAATGCAAAATGCTCAATATTTAACCATGTTCAACTATCAGTCTGGCATAAAACACTCATTCTAAGTAAACAGGCTATAACTCTCGCCCATTTTTAATGTCTAGTTGTTATGGTCTAGTTGAAAAAATACTTGAAAGATCAAATTATAACTTTATATGTTAGCTAATCTATTTTTGTCACAACCAGATTTCAATGACAATTTTAATTAAAAGACGTAGAACCTGATGGAATGAGAGATGTATTTGAATTGCTTACTAGAGTTTTGCTGGAGGTTTCGATAAAATTAAATCTAATGTGTATACAGGAATATTCATGTGCATAAATCCAAAGACAGAAGATAGTAGCTGATGGCCACTTATGCGTCTTTATGTATAGAAAATAATGATGAATTTGAGAATGAGATTATTTCCAAATGGAAGAATTGATAAGAATGCAAACTTCTCTGTATTTGTTTCATTAAATACCTGAGATAACATAAAATGAAACAAGACGCATGAAAAGGATAAAAAAAGAAAAAACTTAAACACAGGAAGACATCACCAAAATTGATAGATTTACCAGTTGCATATCTGAAGATTGAATTTTATCAGTTGAACTCTCGTTTTTGATGATTTTCGTCTATTTCAATTTTGTCCTTTTCACACACACACACACACACACACACACACACACACACACACACGCACACACACACACACACACACACACATATATATATATGTATATATATATATATATATATATATGTATATATGTATATATATATGTATAAATTTAAAATAGAAATAGAAATATTAATACTTATATTAATAGGATAATCCTATCCAGATAAGACTGCTCAATATTCGAGATAGATCATCATTATATAAAAAGAGTTCAACTTTTAAAAATTATGTTTTATAACATTTATTGTTTGCACACAAAGAATACACGATAAATAAATAATTTCTTATTACATAGATTTTCAAAAACTGGCTTTTTTTCTGCAAAGGAAAAACAATTAGCAAAAAGAAATTTTATGCAGGCTAGCTTTAATTTTGCTGGTTAGCACAAAAATTGAAAGCTTCAAACTTTAAAAGAAGTAATATTTGAAAGGTTATATATAATATATATTGTAGGCCTCCGATTTTTGTCCATCTACCACCACTTTATATCTGTGCCTAAATCAAAACGCGGATTCCATGAACAAAGCTTCTTTCTTAGAACTGCACGCCTGTGGAACTCTGTTCCGTCTGCCTGCTTCCCTCCGAACTACAACTTGGATGTCTTCAAGTCCAATGTTAACAAATTCCTAATGAACCGCCCCCTTAAGTAAACACTTCATAAAAGCTCCACACTAAGGTAATGTACTTGCAATAACCCTTATCCCTGAGTGGCTTAAGTGGTGATCACTGTGTAAAAAAAAAAAAGAATATATATATATATATATATATATATATATAATATATAGTCCTGGTCAAAATCATAAGACCTCTTAAGACAGTAAGCGTTTACACATATTATCGAATTTTAAATCAAACAAATTGTTGAAACCATTGCCAAAATGGAAAATATGATGAAAACAACTGAAATCTGCTTCATTCGAAACCTTAACTCTGATCTAATAATTATGTACATTGTATTAGACAATAATAAAAATTGCAGGGGTTAGACACAAGTTCAGGTGGGGATTTGAAAAGTTAATCTATAATATAAATCTAACATGTGCAGATTTTATATTATGACGTAATATAAAATATTGTACATATATATTTTCAATATTTACTTTAGCAATACTCACTTAATGTGCAGATTTTATATTATGACGTAATATAAAATATTGTACATATATGTTTTCAATATTTACTTAAGCAGTACTTACTTAATGTGCAGATTTTATATTATGACGTAATATAAAATATTGTAAATATATATTTTCAAGATTTACTTTAGCAATACTCACTTAATGTGCAGATTTTATATTATGACGTAATATAAAATATTGTACATATATATTTTCAATATTTACTTAAGCAGTACTTACTTAATGTGCAGATTTTATATTATGACGTAATATAAAATATTGTAAATATATATTTTCAATATTTACTTTAGCAGTACTTACTTAATGTGCAGATTTTATATTATGACGTAATATAAAATACTGTAAATATATATTTTCAATATTTACTTTAGCAATACTCACTTAATGTGCAGATTTTATATTATGACGTAATATAAAATATTGTAAATATATATTTTCAATATTTACTTTAGCAATACTCACTTAATGTGCAGATTTTATATTATGACGTAATATAAAATACTGTAAATATATATTTTCAATATTTACTTTAGCAATACTCACTTAATGTGCAGATTTTATATTATGACGTAATATAAAATACTGTAAATATATATTTTCAAGATTTACTTTAGCAGTACTTACTTAATGTGCAGATTTTATATTATGATGCAATATAAAATATTGTACATATATATTTTTAATATTTACTTTAGCAATACTCACTTAATGTGCAGATTTTATATTATGACGTAATATAAAATATTGTACATATATATTTTCAATATTTACTTTAGCAATACTCACATAATGTGCAGATTTTATATTATGACGTAATATAAAATATTGTACATATATATTTTCAATATTTACTTTAGCAATACTCACTTAATGGGCAGATTTTATATTATGACGCAATATAAAATATTGTACATATATATTTTCAATATTTACTTTAGCAATACTCACTTAATGTGCAGATTTTATATTATGACGTAATATAAAATATTGTACATATATATTTTTAATATTTACTTTAGCAATACTCACTTAATGTGCAGATTTTATATTATGACGTAATATAAAATATTGTACATATATATTTTCAATATTTACTTTAGCAATACTCACTTAATGTGAAGATTTTATATTATGACGTAATATAAAATATTGTACATATATATTTTCAATATTTACTTTAGCAATACTCACTTAATGTGCAGATTTTATATTATGACGTAATATAAAATATTGTACATATATATTTTCAATATTTACTTTAGCAATACTCACTTAATGTGCAGATTTTATATTATGACGCAATATAAAATATTGTACATATATATTTTCAAGATTTACTTTAGCAGTACTCACTTAATATGCAGATTTTATATTATGACGTAATATAAAATATTGTACATATATATTTTCAATATTTACTTTAGCAGTACTTACTTAATGTGCAGATTTTATATTATGACGTAATATAAAATATTGTACATATATATTTTCAAGATTTACTTTAGCAATACTCACTTAATGTGCAGATTTTATATTATGACGTAATATAAAATATTGTACATATATATTTTCAATATTTACTTTAGCAATACTCACTTAATGTGCAGATTTTATATTATGACGTAATATAAAATATTGTACATATATATTTTCAAGATTTACTTTAGCAATACTACCTTAATATGCAGATTTTATATTATGACGTAATATAAAATATTGTACATATATATTTTCAATATTTACTTTAGCAATACTCACTTAATGTGCAGATTTTATATTATGACGTAATATAAAATATTGTACATATATATTTTAAATATTTACTTTAGCAATACTCACTTAATATGCAGATTTTATATTATGACGTAATATAAAATATTGTACATATATATTTTCAATATTTACTTTAGCAGTACTTACTTAATGTGCAGATTTTATATTATGACGTAATATAAAATATTGTACATATATATTTTCAAGATTTACTTTAGCAGTACTTACTTAATGTGAAGATTTTATATTATGACGTAATATAAAATATTGTACATATATATTTTCAATATTTACTTTAGCAATACTCACTTAATGTGCAGATTTTATATTATGACGTAATATAAAATATTGTACATATATTTTTTACATATTTACTTTAGCAATACTCACTTAATATGCAGATTTTATATTATGACGTAATATAAAATATTGTACATATATATTTTCAATATTTACTTTAGCAGTACTTACTTAATGTGCAGATTTTATATTATGACGTAATATAAAATATTGCACATATATATTTTCAATATTTACTTTAGCAATACTCACTTAATGTGCAGATTTTATATTATGACGTAATATAAAATATTGTACATATATATTTTAAATATTTACTTTAGCAATACTCACTTAATATGCAGATTTTATATTATTACGTAATATAAAATATTGTACATATATATTTTCAATATTTACTTTAGCAATACTCACTTAATGTGCAGATTTTATATTATGACGTAATATAAAATATTGTACATATATATTTTAAATATTTACTTTAGCAATACTCACTTAATGTGCAGATTTTATATTATTACGTAATATAAAATATTGTACATATATATTTTCAATATTTACTTTAGCAATACTCACTTAATATGCAGATTTTATATTATGACGTAATATAAAATATTGTACATATATATTTTCAATATTTACTTTAGCAGTACTTACTTAATGTGCAGATTTTATATTATTACGTAATATAAAATATTGTACATATATATTTTCAATATTTACTTTAGCAATACTCACTTAATATGCAGATTTTATATTATGACGTAATATTAAATATTGTACATATATATTTTCAATATTTACTTTAGCAATACTCACTTAATGTGCAGATTTTATATTATGACGTAATATAAAATATTGTACATATATATTTTTAATATTTACTTTAGCAATACTCACTTAATATGCAGATTTTATATTATTACGTAATATAAAATATTGTACATATATATTTTCAATATTTACTTTAGCAATACTTACTTAATGTGCAGATTTTATATTATGACGTAATATAAAATATTGTACATATATATTTTCAATATTTACTTTAGCAATACTCACTTAATGTGCAGATTTTATATTATTACGTAATATAAAATATTGTACATATATATTTTAAATATTTACTTTAGCAATACTCACTTAATGTGCAGATTTTATATTATGACGTAATATAAAATATTGTACATATATATTTTCAATATTTACTTTAGCAATACTCACTTAATGTGCAGATTTTATATTATGACGTAATATAAAATATTGTACATATATATTTTTAATATTTACTTTAGCAATACTCACTTAATGTGCAGATTTTATATTATGACGTAATATAAAATATTGTACATATATATTTTAAATATTTACTTTAGCAATACTCACTTAATGTGCAGATTTTATATTATGACGTAATATAAAATATTGTAAATATATATTTTCAATATTTACTTTAGCAGTACTTACTTAATGTGCAGATTTTATATTATGACGTAATATAAAATATTGTAAATATATATTTTCAATATTTACTTTAGCAGTACTTATTTAATGTGCAGATTTTATATTATGACGTAATATAAAATATTGTAAATATATATTTTTAATATTTACTTTAGCAGTACTTACTTAATGTGCAGATTTTATATTATGACGTAATATAAAATATTGTTAATATATATTTTCAATATTTACTTTAGCAGTACTTACTTAATGTGCAGATTTTATATTATGACGTAATATAAAATATTGTAAATATATATTTTCAATATTTACTTTAGCAGTACTTACTTAATGTGCAGATTTTATATTATGACGTAATATAAAATATTGTACATATATATTTTCAATATTTACTTTAGCAATACTCACTTAATGTGCAGATTTTATATTATGACGTAATATAAAATATTGTAAATATATATTTTCAATATTTACTTTAGCAGTACTTACTTAATGTGCAGATTTTATATTATGACGTAATATAAAATATTGTAAATATATATTTTTAATATTTACTTTAGCAGTACTCACTTAATGTGCAGATTTTATATTATGACGTAATATAAAATATTGTACATATATATTTTTAAGATTTACTTTAGCAATACTCACTTAATGTGCAGATTTTATATTATGACGTAATATAAAATATTGTACATATATATTTTTAATATTTACTTTAGCAATACTCACTTAACGTGCAGATTTTATATTATGACGCAATATAAAATATTGTAAATATATATTTTCAATATTTACTTTAGCAATACTCACTTAATGTGCAGATTTTATATTATGACGTAATATAAAATATTGTAAATATATATTTTTAATATTTACTTTAGCAGTACTTACTTAATGTGCAGATTTTATATTATGACGTAATATAAAATATTGTAAATATATATGTTTAAGATTTACTTTAGCAATACTCACTTAATGTGCAGATTTTATATTATGACGTAATATAAAATATTGTAAATATATATTTTCAATATTTACTTTAGCAGTACTTACTTAATGTGCAGATTTTATATTATGACGTAATATAAAATATTGTACATATATATTTTTAATATTTACTTTAGCAGTACTCACTTAATGTGCAGATTTTATATTATGACGTAATATAAAATATTGTACATATATATTTTTAAGATTTACTTTAGCAATACTCACTTAATGTGCAGATTTTATATTATGACGTAATATAAAATATTGTACATATATATTTTTAATATTTACTTTAGCAATACTCACTTAACGTGCAGATTTTATATTATGACGCAATATAAAATATTGTAAATATATATTTTCAATATTTACTTTAGCAATACTCACTTAATGTGCAGATTTTATATTATGACGTAATATAAAATATTGTAAATATATATTTTTAATATTTACTTTAGCAGTACTTACTTAATGTGCAGATTTTATATTATGACGTAATATAAAATATTGTAAATATATATTTTCAATATTTACTTTAGCAATACTTACTTAATGTGCAGATTTTATATTATGACGTAATATAAAATATTGTACATATATATTTTCAAGATTTAATTTAGCAGTACTTACTTAATGTGCAGATTTTATATTATGACGCAATATAAAATATTGTAAATATATATTTTCAATATTTACTTTAGCAATACTCACTTAATGTGCAGATTTTATATTATGACGTAATATAAAATATTGTACATATATATTTTTAATATTTACTTTAGCAGTACTTACTTAATGTGCAGATTTTATATTATGACGTAATATAAAATATTGTACATATATATTTTCAATATTTACTTTAGCAATACTCACTTAATGTGCAGATTTTATATTATGACGTAATATAAAATATTGTAAATATATATTTTCAATATTTAATTTAGCAGTACTTACGTAATGTGCAGATTTTATATTATGACGTAATATAAAATATTGTAAATATATATTTTCAATATTTACTTAAGCAGTACTTACTTAATGTGCAGATTTTATATTATGACGTAATATAACATATTGTACATATATATTTTCAATATTTACTTTAGCAATACTCACTTAATGTGCAGATTTTATATTATGACGTAATATAAAATATTGTACATATATATTTTTAAGATTTACTTTAGCAATACTCACTTAATGTGCAGATTTTATATTATGACGTAATATAAAATATTGTACATATATATTGTTAATATTTACTTTAGCAATACTCACTTAATGTGCAGATTTTATATTATGACGTAATATAAAATATTGTAAATATATATTTTCAATATTTACTTTAGCAATACTCACTTAATGTACAGATTTTATATTATGACGTAATATAAAATATTGTAAATATATGTTTTTAATATTTACTTTAGCAGTACTTACTTAATGTGCAGATTTTATATTATGACGTAATATAAAATATTGTAAATATATATTTTTAAGATTTACTTTAGCAATACTCACTTAATGTGCAGATTTTATATTATGACGTAATATAAAATATTGTACATATATATTTTTAATATTTACTTTAGCAATACTCACTTAATGTGCAGATTTTATATTATGACGTAATATAAAATATTGTAAATATATATATTCAAGATTTACTTTAGCAGTACTTACTTAATGTGCAGATTTTATATTATGACGTAATATAAAATATTGTAAATATATATTTTCAAGATTTACTTTAGCAGTACTTACTTTATGTGCAGATTTTATATTATGACGCAATATAAAATATTGTACATATATATTTTCAATATTTACTTTAGCAATATTCACTTAATATGCAGATTTTATATTATGACGTAATATAAAATATTGTACATATATATTTTCAATATTTACTTTAGCAATATTCACTTAATGTGCAGATTTTATATTATGACGTAATATAAAATATTGTAAATATATATTTTCAATATTTACTTTAGCAATACTCACTTATTGTGCAGATTTTATATTATGACGTAATATAAAATATTGTACATATATATTTTAAATATTTACTTTAGCAATACTCACTTAATGTGCAGATTTTATATTATGACGTAATATAAAATATTGTACATATATATTTTCAATATTTACTTTAGCAATACTCACTTAATGTGCAGATTTTATATTATGACGTAATATAAAATATTGTAAATATATATTTTCAAGATTTACTTTAGCAATACTCACTTAATGTGCAGATTTTATATTATGACGTAATATAACATATTGTAAATATATATTTTCAATATTTACTTTAGCAATACTCACTTAATGTGCAGATTTTATATTATGACGTAATATAAAATATTGTACATATATATTTTTAAGATTTACTTTAGCAATACTCACTTAATGTGCAGATTTTATATTATGACGTAATATAAAATATTGTACATATATATTGTTAATATTTACTTTAGCAGTACTTACTTAATGTGCAGATTTTATATTATGACGTAATATAAAATATTGTACATATATATTTTCAAGATTTACTTTAGCAGTACTTACTTAATGTGCAGATTTTATATTATGACGCAATATACAATATTGTACATATATAAGTTTAATATTTACTTTAGCAGTACTTACTTAATGTGCAGATTTTATATTATGACGTAATATAAAATATTGTAAATATATATTTTCAATATTTACTTTAGCAATACTCACTTAATGTGCAGATTTTATATTATGACGTAATATAAAATATTGTACATATATATTTTTAATATTTACTTTAGCAGTACTTACTTAATGTGCAGATTTTATATTATGACGCAATATAAAATATTGTAAATATATATTTTTAATATTTACTTTAGCAGTACTTACTTAATGTGCAGATTTTATATTATGACGTAATATAAAATATTGTAAATATATATTTTCAATATTTACTTAAGCAGTACTTACTTAATGTGCAGATTTTATATTATGACGTAATATAACATATTGTAAATATATATTTTCAATATTTAGTTTAGCAATACTCACTTAATGTGCAGATTTTATATTATGACGTAATATAAAATATTGTACATATATATTTTTAAGATTTACTTTAGCAATACTCACTTAATGTGCAGATTTTATATTATGACGTAATATAAAATATTGTACATATATATTGTTAATATTTACTTAAGCAATACTCACTTAATGTGCAGATTTTATATTATGACGCAATATAAAATATTGTAAATATATATTTTCAATATTTACTTTAGCAATACTCACTTAATGTACAGATTTTATATTATGACGTAATATAAAATATTGTAAATATATGTTTTTAATATTTACTTTAGCAGTACTTATTAATGTGCAGATTTTATATCGTAATATAATATAAAATATTGTAAATATATATTTTCCAGATTTACTTTAGCAATACTCACTTAATGTGCAGATTTTATATTATGACGTAATATAAAATATTGTAAATATATATTTTCAATATTTACTTTAGCAGTACTTACTTAATGTGCAGATTTTATATTATGACGTAATATAAAATATTGTACATATATATTTTCAAGATTTACTTTAGCAATACTCACTTAATGTGCAGATTTTTTATTATGACGTAATATAAAATATTGTAAATATATATTTTCAATATTTACTTTAGCAATACTCACATAATGTGCAGATTTTATATTATGACGTAATATAAAATATTGTACATATATATTTTCAATATTTACTTTAGCAATACTCACTTAATGTGCAGATTTTATATTATGACGTAATATAAAATATTGTACATATATATTTTCAATATTTACTGTAGCAGTACTTACTTAATGTGCAGATTTTATATTATGACGTAATATAAAATATTGTAAATATATATTTTCAATATTTACTTTAGCAGTACTTACTTAATGTGCAGATTTTATATTATGACGTAATATAAAATATTGTACATATATATTTTCAAGATTTACTTTAGCTATACTCACTTAATGTGCAGATTTTATATTATGACGTAATATAAAATATTGTACATATATATTTTCAATATTTACTTTAGCAATACTCACTTAATGTGCAGATTTTATATTATGACGTAATATAAAATATTGTACATATATATTTTCAATATTTACTTTAGCAATACTCACTTAATGTGCAGATTTTATATTATGACGTAATATAAAATATTGTAAATATATATTTTCAATATTTACTTTAGCAATACTCACTTAATGTGCAGATTTTATATTATGACGTAATATAAAATATTGTACATATATATTTTCAATATTTACTTTAGCAATACTCACTTAATGTGCAGATTTTATATTATGACGTAATATAAAATATTGTACATATATATTTTCAATATTTACTTTAGCAATACTCACGTAATGTGCAGATTTTATATTATGACGTAATATAAAATATTGTACATATATATTTTCAATATTTGCTTTAGCAGGACTCAATGTGCAGATTTTATATCGTAATATAATATAAAATATTGTAAATATATATTTTCAATATTTACTTTAGCAATACTCACTTAATGTGCAGATTTTATATTATGACGTAATATAAAATATTGTACATATATATTTTCAATATTTACTTTAGCAATACTCACTTAATGTGCAGATCTTATATTATGACGTAATATAAAATATTGTACATGTATATTTTCAATATTTACTTTAGCAATACTCACTTAATGTGCAGATTTTATATTATGGCGTAATATAAAATATTGTACATATATATTTTCAATATTTACTTTAGCAATACTCACTTAATGTGCAGATTTTATATTATGACGTAATATAAAATATTGTACATATATATTTTCAATATTTACTTTAGCAATACTCACTTAATGTGCAGATTTTATATTATGACGTAATATAAAATATTGTACATATATATTTTCAATATTTACTTTAGCAATACTCACTTAATGTGCAGATTTTATATTATGACGTAATATAAAATATTGTACATATATATTTTCAATATTTACTTTAGCAATACTCACTTAATGTGCAGATTTCATATTATGACGTAATATAAAATATTGTACATATATATTTTCAATATTTACTTTAGCAATACTCACTTAATGTGCAGATTTTATATTATGACGTAATATAAAATATTGTACATATATATTTTCAATATTTACTGTAGCAGTACTTACTTAATGTGCAGATTTTATATTATGACGTAATATAAAATATTGTAAATATATATTTTCAATATTTACTTTAGCAGTACTTACTTAATGTGCAGATTTTATATTATGACGTAATATAAAATATTGTACATATATATTTTCAAGATTTACTTTAGCTATACTCACTTAATGTGCAGATTTTATATTATGACGTAATATAAAATATTGTACATATATATTTTCAATATTTACTTTAGCAATACTCACTTAATGTGCAGATTTTATATTATGACGTAATATAAAATATTGTACATATATATTTTCAATATTTACTTTAGCAATACTCACTTAATGTGCAGATTTTATATTATGACGTAATATAAAATATTGTAAATATATATTTTCAATATTTACTTTAGCAATACTCACTTAATGTGCAGATTTTATATTATGACGTAATATAAAATATTGTACATATATATTTTCAATATTTACTTTAGCAATACTCACTTAATGTGCAGATTTTATATTATGACGTAATATAAAATATTGTACATATATATTTTCAATATTTACTTTAGCAATACTCACGTAATGTGCAGATTTTATATTATGACGTAATATAAAATATTGTACATATATATTTTCAATATTTGCTTTAGCAGGACTCAATGTGCAGATTTTATATCGTAATATAATATAAAATATTGTAAATATATATTTTCAATATTTACTTTAGCAATACTCACTTAATGTGCAGATTTTATATTATGACGTAATATAAAATATTGTACATATATATTTTCAATATTTACTTTAGCAATACTCACTTAATGTGCAGATCTTATATTATGACGTAATATAAAATATTGTACATGTATATTTTCAATATTTACTTTAGCAATACTCACTTAATGTGCAGATTTTATATTATGGCGTAATATAAAATATTGTACATATATATTTTCAATATTTACTTTAGCAATACTCACTTAATGTGCAGATTTTATATTATGACGTAATATAAAATATTGTACATATATATTTTCAATATTTACTTTAGCAATACTCACTTAATGTGCAGATTTTATATTATGACGTAATATAAAATATTGTACATATATATTTTCAATATTTACTTTAGCAATACTCACTTAATGTGCAGATTTTATATTATGACGTAATATAAAATATTGTACATATATATTTTCAATATTTACTTTAGCAATACTCACTTAATGTGCAGATTTCATATTATGACGTAATATAAAATATTGTACATATATATTTTCAATATTTACTTTAGCAATACTCACTTAATGTGCAGATTTTATATTATGACGTAATATAAAATATTGTACATATATATTTTTAATATTTGCTTTAGCAGGACTCAATGTGCAGATTTTATATCGTAATATAATATAAAATATTGTAAATATATATTTTCAATATTTACTTTAGCAATACTCACTTAATGTGCAGATTTTATATTATGACGTAATATAAAATATTGTACATATATATTTTCAATATTTACTTTAGCAATACTCACTTAATGTGCAGATTTTATATTATGACGTAATATAAAATATTGTACATATATATTTTCAATATTTACTGTAGCAATACTCACTTAATGTGCAGATTTCATGTTATGACGTAATATAAAATATTGTACATATATATTTTCAATATTTACTTTAGCAATACTCACTTAATGTGCAGATTTTATATTATGACGTAATATAAAATATTGTATATATATATTTTCAATATTTACTTTAGCAATACTCACTTAATGTGCAGATTTTATATTATGATGTAATATAAAATATTGTACATATATATTTTCAATATTTACTTTAGCAATACTCACTTAATGTGCAGATTTTATATTATGACGTAATATAAAATATTGTACATATATATTTTCAATATTTGCTTTAGCAGGACTCAATGTGCAGATTTTATATCGTAATATAATATAAAATATTGTAAATATATATTTTCAAGATTTACTTTAGCAATACTCACTTAATGTGCAGATTTTATATTATGACGTAATATAAAATATTGTACATATATATTTTCAATATTTACTTTAGCAATACTCACTTAATGTGCAGATTTTATATTATGACGTAATATAAAATATTGTACATATATATTTTCAATATTTACTTTAGCAGAACTCAATGTGCAGATTTTATATCGTAATGTAATATAAAATATTGTAAATATATATTTTCAATATTTACTTTAGCAATACTCACTTTATGTGCAGATTTTATATTATGACGTAATATAAAATATTGTACATATATATTTTCAATATTTACTTTAGCAATACTCACTTTTGAGAATGAAACATGGACGTTTCTACGTAGCTTACTTGTTATAAATATATTTTCATTTAATATATATTATAGGAGAAAGAATGGGAGTATATTTCTAACCATTACTATTGTTAGAAGGATGACAGTAAAACATGGATGCATTTTGTCGGGTCGAGTGTGAATCTCTCAGCAATTTTCTCTGCCTGAAAAGTCACAGAAAGCAAAATCGCCACCTTTCACACTCAATTACTTGTGAGCAGCTCAAGTGTTAAAGCAACTACAAAAGCCAATAAGCAGTTTGATACTGGGACCAGCTGAGTCCCTCACGCCTCATTACACCCACCAGATGCTCTACAAGCTAATTCCCCCAAACCAAAGACAGATGGCTTGTCTTAGCTTTTGGACATTAATTATTACTTCCACCATATTTGTATAAAAGCTTACTTATTGAAGGGGAACTGTCATGATATTTCTGGATTGATCTTAATATATTAACTTTCTACTTTTATTTTTAAACACTTGACTGCTTAGCTTTTACATATCACATATATATCTTCTTCAGTGTACAAGTACTAAAATGGGAGGTAATTTTTTCTACCATGATTAAAAATTAATCAATACATTTAACATACATAATTCTTAGCTTTAATGACTTGAAGTAAAAAATACTATCTGTTCTGATCCATTTTCATCCCTCGGTCCGAGTAAGGTAATTTTATTTTTCCCCAGTACAAAGTGTTTCTTTTCAGGAAACTTGATTTTCCCCCACATTAAAAACCAATCGTGTGTCTCACTCTACCTTCGGATAGAGGCATGTAAATATGGGCGTGGCATATGCAGAGTGTTCGAAAAATCACTGAAAGGTTTTGAACTTAAATAGATTCTGTATTTTTTATATATATATATCTTTCTGTAATTGTAACACAATCTGACTACAACATTATGAAATTTACAAAAATAAAAATACTAAATTCAAACAATCTTTATTTATGAAAAATTATGTCTTTTAAATGTTGCCCATTTTTAGCTTTGCTCTTTCCAAAACATTATTCATGACAGATTGTGGAATCTCTGGATTGCGATTTAACTCCCTTATTTCGTTCCTGATGTTTTCCTTTAATTCTTCAGGGTTTGGAGTGTGACGTTTCGAGGTCTGCCAGCTCGTGGAACGAAATAAGGGATTAAAATCGCAATCCAGATATTCTGCAATCATGAATAATGTTTTGGAAAGAGCACAAATATGCGAAGTTGAAAATGGGCAACATTTAAAAGACATTTTTTTTTTTCATAAATAAAGTTTGTTTGAATTTTGTGGGTTTTAAAAATAAATTTCCCAATGACTTAGTCAGACTGCATTAAAATTACAAAAAGATATGACGAAAAAAATACATAAGAATTTGGCTACACATTTATTTTATATTAAAATATTGTTCGATTTTTTTAAAATTAAATCAGTCATACTACTAATAATAACGGTTCAGTAAGATATTGCAAACCGTTCTTATGTTAATACATTGTTGAGGAAATGTACAACACTGGTTACTGAAATTAAATATTTCGTTTTCTGCAATGAATTTTCGTATTCATTACACAAATTTGTTTGAAATTAGATAATTTAATCTTAATATCAACTCCATATGTAGCTTTTTCTCCATGATAGTCGACATCTATTTTATGACTTTCATATGAGGGAATTTTAGGAGCATATTTTATGTCAAATTATTGGTATAAAAAGATTATTCAACATATGCCAGGATACTAGCAGGTGGGGATTTTTTCTATCTTTGTAAACGAAGCATTCTTTACACCAGACTTGACAGCATTTTCTTTATAATTATTTTACTTCACCCTGCTTGAGGAACACACTTGGGAGAAGAGGGCTATCAGCCATAACAATCGATGTTTGAAAAGGTTTCCTTTAGTTTTTAAATAAACGAAACTTTCCTTTAGTAAGATTAAATATGATAATCTATTTTTAATCCTAGTCTACTACGGACTGAACGTGACTTTGTAAGGATTCTGCCATTTGTTTGCATATGTGAGCATTCGAATTGCCTTTATGCTGGGAATATTGTGTGCTAAAGTTTGAATTAATAATTTTTCAAACTGTTTCTTTAAAATCTGAAAACGTCTCGCTTAATCGATATTATTCCGGAGAATTAAAATATTAAATTCAGCAACATTTTATAGGGGGTGGTATGGTGTCTATGTTTGTGAGGAAATATTTTATTTACATTGTAAAAATGAGTTGGGTCATAGCACTTCACAAGTTTTATAAATATCTCATTAACAGTCTCATGAGATAAAAAGTCTGAAATGTTATTATATGCAGATTTAATTGGTTGCTACTCCACCCCTCCTCTTCACCATCATACCACCTTTGCTTGACAAACATACACTTGAATATTCAAAAGTTTGAAAGTTTCTAATTATTTGCAATCATGCGAATAAAACTTTTCAGAACAAGTCTCTTCAGTGGAGATTTATTTTATAAACATACTTGAAAATGGTGCAAATGTACCTCAGGTAAAAAATGAAAATCCACATGGACAAAAGTAATTGATTTCCACTTTTAAAAAGAAAAACCTTCCGGGCATCATTAGGAAAAATATCCAGGTTTAAACTCTATTCTTTGTGCAAGTATTATTTTTAATCTATCTATATAGATATATGTATATACATGAACACAATAATTTCTCTCTCTTTTTCATACTAAGCAGTGTTTCCCTCCCAACATTTGAAATAATATTGTATCTAATTGTTCGTTTGTGAAAGCAATTTTCTCATTACAGAAACATTTTTATGTAATATGTTTTTTCTTCATTGTTTGAGCTTACTATTTTTCATTCCCATAAAAAGAGACAACGAAAGAAACTTAGTATTTTTGACAATAAAAAAATAATTATTCATTTATTTTCTGGCTCCGAATTTTACCTACAATAGATATATGTATATTTGTATATCAAAAATAAAAAAAAAACAATAATTCTCCAGAAAAAGTTTAGTTGTTTTTATTTTAAAAGGAATTAAGTATTTTTTCTGTGAGGAAAATTAACCTTAAACGTTCATTTTTTTAAATTTTCGAAAACGTGAATAAGGATATGAATTAAAAATTGTCTTATTCAAACGACTCTTCTCATCCATTCACACAACATTTTGGCCGATGTAACCTCCGACCTTCTTAAGGTGCATCTTGTCGAACTCGAGAATCTTTCTGACGAATTTGGGAACATTTTATTTAATCCTGTTAGGAAAATTATTTTAAATGAACATAGTTTAAACTGTAGCACTTACTTTTGTTAACACCTTATTAAGAAATATGAACTCTTAGCCAGGTGACATCATTGCACTCATTTAAAGCAATTATATATATATATATATATATATATATATATATATATATATATATATATATATATATATATATGTATGTACTAAAACAAATTACTACTAAATCAACACTTAACTTTGGTTTTCTCTTTTCCTTTCTTTCGAATGATAGTTGTTTCGAGATAAGTTCTTCATTTTCGAAAAACGTTGGTAATAGTGACACCTTTTTAAAATACTCTCTTTTAGAAAGAGATGTTTTTTCTTTTTTTTTTTGTTGAAAGAATTTTTTAGGTATTGATTTTAGATAAAAGCGTCTTCTAAATTAATACAAACGCAAAAGACAGCTTTTAATTTCAACCAATAAAAAATGTCTTTTAAATTATTCATAAAAATTAATATTAATGACAAATTGTTATGTTATTCAATTACATTTATTTATTTATATTTTATAATTTTTTTTTACTTTGCAAATTATATTGAAGGAATATATTTATTTCTAACAATCCACAGGGGCAGCTATGACCAGGTAGAAGTCTTAAGTAATTTGCAATTATAGCTATTATATTGCCCGCTCTGAGGATTGAAGCTTCAACATCCAGAATGCTGTCATTTATCAATTATACCACAAGTCTTTGTGTGTATTATATAAAAGGTTCCGTTCAAAATACTGTGCTGACAAGATAGACAAAGGCAACATTCTGTGCTGACAAGATAGACAAGTGCAAAATTCTTTGCAACAAGATAGACAAGGGCAATATGAACTTGAACAAAAACATTGAGGACATTGCGAAGTCTGCTGCAAAGAAGTTGGGTTCCCTCTATCGAGCTAGAAAACTACTCACATCTGAGAGTATCTTGTACTGTACAAGGCCACCATTCGCCCATGCATGGAGTATTGTTGCCACATCTGGGCTGATGCATCTATCACTACCCTCTCTATCTTGGATAAAGTTTTCAATATAATAGGTCTCATTTCGTCAATTAAGCTTCAACCCCTGTCCCATCGCCATAATGTTTCATCTCTTTGACTGTTCTACAAATATTTTAACGGAATCTGCTCTGAGGAATTTATTGCACTTGTGCCCCCTCAATGTAAATATCTCCGACAAACCCACTTAGCAACAAAATCTTACCCCTTGAGTGGTGAGGTCCCTAAATGCCAGAAAGCTTTTAAAGTTTCTTCCCACGAACAGCTAGACTTTGGAATTCCCTTTCTGCTACCTGCTTCCCTGACTGTACTGATATTCAGAAATTTAAATGTAACGTAAACCAACATCTTGCTAATCGTTCCTAGGCCTGGTTCCAAATAGTAGTTCATTACGTCCAAGTAGCGACATACCTTGTTAGAGGTGAGTGTGAGTAAAAAAACAAAAAAAATTTTCATGTAACTTTGTGCAATCCGAATGCCACGTATAATCCAAATTTTCAATCCTCATCTCAAAAATGAAAATTGGTAAACTGCCTGCATAGAATTCCTTTCTTTTGGTGACATTTATTTGGTTTTAAGTTACAACAAGTCTCCTTTTGGTTCATTTTAATTATGCTGCCATCAATCTGCAGTCAGTTATTATCTTTGTCTCATATTTTTTTTTCTTCTATTGGAACCTAAAGAATTACTTTAAATTAATCTAACATATAAATTTATATTTTCAAAGTCACACCATAATAACATTTCAGCTGACAAATTCAACTTTGATTGTGACTAGTAAATTTTCCGTTGCTACTGTTGTACAGAGTTATTTGCAATATAATAATTTTTCTCTTCCCTGCAGCCTCTCTCCCACAGAAGAGACGTTGCGAGCCTGTCTTTGTTTTATCATTATTTGCATGGCAAGTGCTCGTCTGAGTTCCAATCTCTGGTCCCCCTCTCGCCAATCTTTCACGAAAAACACCCATCTAGCTGAAACTACTGTCAATAATTTTCCCCACTCTTTATCTGTGCCTAAATCCAAATGTAGATTCCATGAGCAGAGCTTCTTTCTTAGTGCATGACTGTGGAACTCTCTTTCGTTTGCCTGTTTCCCACCTGACTACAACTTGGATATCTTCAAGTCCAACATAAACAAAATCCTGACAAACCGCTCTCTTAAGTAAGACACCCTATCAAATATCCAATACTAATAATTACTACGATACTATCTTATTGATTACTGTACACGCAATAACCCTTACCCCGAGTGGCTTCAGGGCCTTGATAATTGGTGACCTCCATGTAAAAATATAAATAAATAAATAACATGCTTTGTTATAATTTATTGAAGTATTTACAGAGTCAAGTATTTCTAGATAACCGCCTAATAATAAAAATCAGAAACGAGGACAACTCATAATTCTATTCAAATTAAATATAATAAAGCTATTTTTTTACTGTATGAATGCAAAAGAAATTAAAAATCTAAATAATTTCACTGAATCCCAGGCAACGCCAGGTAGATGAAGTTAGTCAATTATAATTTCATATTAATTACTGACGTAATTTTCATCAATTGTATGAATTATAATTTATTACAGATAATTCGACTAAATGTGAAGACACATAAAGTAACATAAAATCAGTCTTTTTTAAACTATTTTCTATTTGTTTCAACTTTTTTAAAAGAGTTTATTTTGTAAAATATTTAAGACTAAAATAGTCATGAATATAAAATGAATATATCTACTTGTTATGCAATATTTATACTTATTATATTGTTCAAATTCATTTGAAACATGTTTTTTTTATATTTATATTATAATCAGTTGTTAGTATTTAAAGTACTGCCAGTGTGTCAGACTCGAGGTTGGGCAACACCAGGCAACGCTTCACACATGCTTTCTACGAGATCATGGTTGATGTTAGTCATACTATGTGCAGTCAAATTATTTCTTACAAACTCTAGTCAGGTCTTTCCCGGCCTACCAGGCTTCTGGGTGCCTGGGGTATCCAGGCATGTTATGGGGTTGATAAAAGAGGTGACACACTGTACATGACTAAACCACCTTAGACGCTGAGCACGTATATAGTATATATATATAGCTTATAGTTATGTACGACATAAATCATTACCAGCATATTTCTTTTCATGTCCTCTGCATTTCTCGAGTATCTTGATATTCAGGTATACAAAACACCACATAGTTCCTATTTACACGTTAGACACAAAGTCAGTTGTTAATATAAAGAAAATACAGCTTCCCAAATGTAAGGCACTATGCATTGGAATGTATCTTGGTTAACTATGGAATCCTCAGATATTCAAGTGCATCCCATTTTTAACCAATGGAGGAAGCAAGCTCTCGCTCTATCAGGCATGACTGACTAAAACCCTAATTGTATTCTTAGTGTCGCCTGCTCTGAATATTAAACCTTCAATCTCCAAAAGAGTATCACTTAGAACTGGATTTTATCTAGTATGTTATCCGTTATGCAACGAATCCTTCCAGGGTTACATTGGTTGAAACATTGTGAGAATAGACTCAGAATGAGAACAGTAGTTTGAATAATCAAATAATACAAATTAAGTTTGTCTTGTGTTACCTTATCAGTAACACATTAACATCAAAATAAGATACAACAGCTACAGCCAGTATGACACTGATTTGCTACATATTCCTCAAAGATTTTTTGTACATATTGCTCTAATTATTATTACTAGCAAATAAATTCGGTTTTTGGATGCCCATTTCTGTTAGCCTAAGAGGATGTTATCATGACAACAAAACAGATACTACACTGCCGTCCCCTCCAAAAAGTAGGAGGTAATGCCTAGGAGGATCATCTCATGACAACAAAATAGATACTACATTATACTTGAAAGAAGAGATGATGCTTAGAAGAAAGCTCTCATTATGAAAAAAAACAGATACTACGCTACAGGATGAAATGATAAAGTTGTCGCTCTAAAGAAAACACTATAGCTTTATTTTACAATTTTTATTACAAAAATCAATTCAGGAAACTTGATTATGTAGTAGAGCTGATATTTATTCAATGTAGCCGCCTTTACCCTCAATTACAGCTCTTATATGGATCCAGAACTGAGAGCATGCCTTTTCCACAAACGCCGAAAGAAACTAGGCGAATTAGGCTGGCTTTGATGTCGATAGCCATGTTGGTGATGTTCTTGACATATGACCAAACGAAGTAGTTCAGTTCAAATCGGGGAGAAGTGAGAAAAGGGTACAAAATTGTAGCACTCCTTCTGAAGCCAAGTCTGGGTCTCTTTGGACTTGTGGGCTGGCGCTGAGGCTTGCTGTCACACGCAGGGTTTGCTTTCAGCCATCTGATTGCACCATGGGATCAGCACACTCTTCAGCACATCCAGGTACACTTTGATGTTGACTTTCACGCCAACTTCAAAGATGTGAGGTGGCATGATGTGGCCCTTACCTTAAACCACACCAAGAACTAAAACCATGGCCCGAAACTTCATTGAGCTCTGCCCTCAAGCATTGGACCTTCCAGATTTGCATTGTAAGGGTGCTGGCAATTCGTTATGTTGACATAATTAGATCAGTGGAGAGCATGAGTTGTACAGTGGCGCATCTCTGATCTTGCTTGTTTATCATTGTGTCACTTTCAGAAATGATAGAAGAATCATTGCTCCGTACACAACTGGCCAACTAGTAGATGATAGGTAAAAAAACAAGAAAACCGGTTTTTATCAAACGAAAATGGAATCCTGTTGTCTTTTCTAGGGCAACAATTTTATCGTTCCACCCTATAATTCCTACCTCATAAAAAGGAAGGGTTATATTCTGGGAAGATCCATCCATTCATAGCCTTAAGCCCCTAAGCCATCTACAACTTTGTAGATGCTTTTGTAGCGATTGAGTTCTTTTTACAGGGTGAGGGTGCTAGCCCCACGCCCAACCTTCCCAGAAGGTACATACAGCACCTAGCCTTCCCAAATGGTCACCCATCTGGTACTAGCCAGGCACAACGTTGCTTAACTTCGGTAATCTGACGAGAACCAGTGTGTCAACGTGATTGTGCCGTACATTCTGGGAAGATGGTATCATGATAAATAGATATACTACTCCTCTCCTCTGCATTTAGCATTGGATGATGGTGCATTAGTCTGAAATATTAAAGTAAAAGCATTAAAAGATAGTACAGTAGTACTTTTCATAGAAGTACTAGTATTGGAGAAGTACAATGGTACATTCGATTCGATGTCTTCATTTAGTCTCAAGAAACAAGGGATACCCCCTTTAAATGTAACTGGGTGTGTAATTGTGATGCAAGAGTTGCATGTCCTGGATTGGCACTGCTTCAGTCCCGTGACAAGTAGAAGTCCAAGGCGACTGGAGATAATGCCAAGATTAGTAGAGGGCATGTACAACACTTGGAATTTCCAAGTGGTTACCCATTTTAGTACTGACCAGGCTCAACGTTGCTTAACTTTGGTGATTTAACAGGAACCAATGGGTCAAGATGATTATGCTGTATATAAATGAAACTGCAACACTAACCCTAACATGTGTTTAACTGGCTTACACTGAAGGAGGAAGTTTCATGGAAGTATAAAATTCCCAAACAGTCCTCAGTCGCATGTATATTCCCATAGGGAGAGATGACGATGTTAGGTTTTTGCTACTCTTGCAGGGAGATGTCGACATAGGACGACATAGTACATTATTAGAAGTAATAGTATAGTCTTGGCTTCAGCTAGTTACCAAAGTCCATTAGTAATAGCAGTACAATAGTACAATTAATACATGTAATGATATAGTTTCGATGTCACACAGATAGATTCCAAATTTCTATTACTAATAGATTATTATTATTATTATTATTATTATTATTATTATTATTATTATTATTATTATTATTATTATTTTGCTTTGTTATCAGTTAAAAGCTTATAAATATGAATGCTTAGAATGAAAACAATGATTCCATTTCCAAAATCCTTCTTAACATTAGGTGATTCGGTACAATACATTTTGAGTGCAATCTAATCAATGCCTTTTTCATATCATATACCATCATTCCTAATAAAGCATCTGATTGCATGATTGCGGTACATAGATAATATTTGGAGATATTAATTTTGTCTTGTAAAGAGTGGAGTTGTATGTTTTAATAAATAAATACGTTCATTATCATCTTTGGAATACATTAAGGAAAAAAGTATAAAAAACCCAAAAAACAAATAACTTTAAAAGAAATATCCTTTTAATTCGAATGAAAAGCTTAAATATAAAAATTAATCGCTGTTTTTCAGGCAGGAATGCACTATGTCTATGAGGTAGTTTTTACCTTCATCATTCCCTCTGAGTGCATAAAAGGCAGATAATAAAAGAAGCAACAATTCTATGCACAACGCTGTTTGTTCAGTTAAAACTCGTCAGATATGCATAACAATCAATGCCGTTTTTATTGTTACTTTGCATTCAAAAGCCGAAAGAGGCGTACAGCCTTCACAGACTCGAATGAAGATTAACTAAAGGGATGTCTATTGTGTTAGGGTTACTTCCCTTTGATATATATGACATCTTGTTAGTTAAGAGTACTTTTAATGCTCTTACTGACATCTTATCAACAATGGAACAAAAGGTGAGAGAACAATTGATTTCCACCTAAATGGATGGCTTCATCAGTCTACTGTTTATATATAACCAAAACATTGATTATAAACTCTAACATAATCTTTGAGTATTTTTTATTCTTTCTAGTTGTCTTATGTCTTTTTATACAATGGATATCATTGATTTTATGAAATGAGCGTGAACAAGATTCTCTAATTGGTTAACTTTTTGGGGGTCGTTCTAATAATCTATTTTATTTAAGGAATATTAAGTTGTCTTAGTCACTACTTTCAAGAAATAAGATTCATAGAATCCTAAGTTCTATATATCGATAAAGACAACGAGACTCCCTAAAGATACTTACATATCGTTTGAGATAAATATATCTATATATCGTTTCAAATAATATCTAAATATCGCTTGAGATAAAGATATCTATATATGGTTTGAAATAATGATATCTAAATATCGTTTGAGATAAAGATATCTATATATCGTTTGAGATAAAGATATCTATATATGTCTTGAGATAAAGATATCTATATATCGTTTGAGATAATGATATTTAGATATCGTTTGAGAAAAAGATATCTATATATCGTTTGAGATAAAGATATCTATATATTGTTTGAGATAAAGATATCTATATATTGTTTGAGATAAAGATATCTATATATCTCTTGAGATAAAGATATCTATATATCGTTTGAGATAAATATATCTATATATCGTTTGGTGGTTTAAACCCCCAGAAACATGTCACTTTTTTTCTATTTGCTTTTTCACCTCAAACAAGGCACGGTGACACTTTGATGTAGGGAGCTACTATCTGGGACAAGATTGCAGAGATACTATGTAGGGAGTTGAGCAGCAAGATGTTTGTTTACATTACACTTGAACTTTTGCATGTCAGTACAATTGGAAAAGCAAGTACCCGGAAGGGAATTCCAAAGTCTAGCAGTTCTGTGGAAAGAAACTGTTCGAGTAGAAGGGTTTCTGGCCTCTGTGGATCTCTACAGTGTAGGGGTGGGATTTTGCTGCTTGTCGGGTTTGTCGGGCGTATTTACGCCAAGGGGATACAAGGGTTGTAGTTCGTATACCATTAAAATACTTGTAAAACAGAGAGATGCAACATTTCGTCAATGGGACAGTGGCTGAAGCCTACATGACAGTTTGGGACCTATTAGTTGGCGACTCTCTTTTAAACGCTGTCCAGGAGTGAGAGACTAATAGCAGATGCATCAGCCCAAATGTGAAAACAATACTCCATATATGAGAGAATGGATGCCTTGTAGAGGTACGGGATACCTTTAGGCATAAGTAACTTTCTAGCACAATAGAGAGGGCCCACTGACTGAATTTTATGAAATACATTATACATCACTTGACGTGTAGATTCTCGAGTTTAACAGAGAGATTCCAGTGTTCAACAAGATGCTCATAAAGAAGTTCGGGGGTTACATTAGCTGAAACATTGTGAAAATAACACTTACGATAAGAACATTAGTCTGAATATTTCAAATAATATGAATTATTTCTACAGTTTGAAAGATTGATGATAACATCTAATTACTCCAAATATACCCAACTTCAAAAATGATTTACTTAGCTAGCAGATTTCTTGGATGTGCACTATCCTTTTAGTGCTAGGTTTTATTATTTATATCCATTATATACAAATTGCTTAGTATTAAAGAAGTAAAAGTATCTCTGTGAATATTGGCAATAATCTGTGATGGCTGCCAGAGAAGTGGGTACATATGAATATATGTATTCGTTTTCTATTGGCAAGCATTTTCTTAGATCTCTATTGAAGAATATCTTTCTTTGATGATCTTTGGAGGTTTTTTTAATACATTGGAAGAAATTCTGATTCGGTCGCCATAATATGCTGTCTATTGATTGATTCATATGATTTAAACTTTGGCCCACATAACATCATAAAGAAAAAAATCTGAATAAGTTAAAAACTATGTTAGGCAATACATGTGATTTCATCAGTCTTACAAATCCATAAACAAATAGGAAGGAACTGAACGAAATGAAATCGAAGTGCTTTTATATAGTAATCAATTGGTATTCACAAAAATTATTAGTCAAAAAAAAGTGACAGCAGTTTAAATTAGAATATTATTTAATTTTTGGCCTAGGTTCTAGCATCAGTTTTAAATACCGCGTTTTTCCATAACAAAGAAACAAACATAGTATTATAAAACATCTTTGTTTTCATGTTGTATAAAAGTGTCCTTCTATAGATGTTCAACGATTTTTTAACAGAGCGTAAGTCTGCAGCGTGAAATGCATCTTGGCCGCTGATCTTTATATGATTCCTGCTAATTTTAGCAGCAGGGGATTCAGGGAACACGGTTCTACCATAAAGCATCATTAACGAATTTATATTTTAGGAAATTTTACACTCGAGAGCCAAGTGCTGATCTCCACAGGACCCAGAAAAAGATGTAGCAAGGTGTTTTGTCTAAATAGAAGAAAGACAGCATTCTTCGCTTGCGTTTCTGATCTGCGGAATGGTCTACAGAGGAGGTGTCATGAGGCCTATCAGATCTAGGTTATAGTCGCCTTGGACAAACATCCAGATGCTGTACAGATATACGCATATTGTACCTTTTTTCATGGCCAGTTTCACTTGATTGTTTTTTTTTGTGTGTGTGTTTTTTCTTCTTTTGCAAATAAATAAAATTTTATTAAGAATTGATCAGGTAACGTACTGAATTCGAACTTTTGCCTATCAAAATTTAACATTTTCTGATCAGTATTCATTTCTCAAAAACGAGGCATGATCAGCCTAACTTGAGATTTTTATTCATGCTTACAATCAGTTGTTTGTTCCTCAACTCACCTAGATCAAATTTTCATTGCCTCTAAAAACATCCGACATTCGCTTCTGCTTAGTTGGGCATAAGACTATTTGATATTTTACAAAATTATTTAAACCAGTAAATTTGAGAGGCCTGAATAGATAATAGTCTGTACAAATTAAGCAAAGATTTTTAATAAGCCATCATTTATTAAATTCTTAATTAAATTCATCATTCATTAAATTCTTAATTAAATTCATTATTTATTAAATTTGTCTTTGCAATTAATTCTAATTAAGTTCAGTAATCTTGATTTTAAATTTAAGAATATTTTTTTTTCCTGAAAGATATTTTTTTTTTCTATTTATTAAGGAGTCACAATTTATCAAGGCTAAACACTACTTGAGGTTAAAGATGAATGAGATTGATAGATTGTCAGTTGAATGACGAAGGATATTATGAAACGATTGAAAATGAGAAATGGAATAAACAAAATTTGATCACTTATGAGAACGGTTTATATTTGTTCACATCGGATTTCTTGTAACTGTGCAGGGAAGGAATTCCTTGGCAGCATATTCCCTGGATTGAATGTTGGTAGAAACAAACTCTAATCAAGGAAATTCCTTGTGGTAGGAAGACGAGTTCATTGTGTTGTTTTCTTACAGAGATGACCCAGACATTGAGCATTTGCCAGACAGAATAGAAAATACTAGCAATCTCTTTTCTATGAGAAAAGGTTATCTGATTTGTATACAATCCCTTGTAGTCCATTGTCTCCTTTTGCTTGTGTACTCTGTGACTTCATGCTTGCCTGTTGCTTAAATACCAATCATGTATTATTTATTCATTTATTTATTGCGGAGTATTATCCTCATCTTTTTTAGCTGTTGTTTCACGATGTTTCGGTCAACTATTCCTCTGGCATTCGTCAGGTGTTTTATCATGACAAGATAGGAACTCCGAATCTCCTAACTGCATCCTCAGCAATTACTGCCTTCCATAGTTGTTGTCGTCTCACCATGTTTTGGCCAACTAAGGGTAGGATTAACACCGCTATCTTCAAACAATTCTCACCTGTAACAGTAGAGATTCAACGCCTCTATCCACTGCGACATGGGCTCCTGAAACGTCGTGAAACAACAAGTAAAAGATGAGAATAATAGTTTGCAATAAACAAATGAATAAATAATACAAATTACTCATCTCAGTAAGAATTTCAATTAATTAAATCCTATATACAATCATGCATTGTTTACTTCTTTGCCATACTCAACGTCTGTGAAGCACTTTCTTTTAGTGAATATGCATAGCATGGGCCAATGGCTCCTGTAAGTCTTAAGTGAATAAAAATGAATTTATTTTTAAAATAATTTTAATTTCAAGTACATAATCGATAGCAAGCTGAGATTTTCAGAAAATCCAATAACAAAAAAACGTTATCAGTAACGATGAGGAAGGAATTCCACTCCATTTACAAATTTGATTACAATCTGTCTGTGACCTCCAAGCTGTGTGAAATCAAGTATTTTTGCATTCTGCCTCAGATAAACATATCATTATGTTCATCCATGTTGTGTTCGGGTGTCAGGCAAGATGAATTGACTACTCTGCTTCACTACAAAATATAAAAAAATCCCAAAAAACAAATGAAGTTTTCTGGTTAAAAACTTAATTAAAACATAATCTATGACGTAATTCAAATAAAAACTTGTCAAGATTTTGTTTTTAACATTTGAACTTTAATTCGGTATTTGTTCACGAATGAGATTCAGTCAGTAGTGACGTCATTCTAGATCATGATGGTGCTGAAATTCATTAACTGAAAAATGGCTGTAATAGAGTCACTCCTTCTAATACCTTGGAAATGGTACGAATTCATTTCACTGGGTATAGGTGAAATAGTTGGGTAGACTAGGCTATTATCCTGAACAGAGCTACTTATTTAGTATAAGAATAATTCTAAAATAATAGCGATGCTTATCTGCTTACCACAGCTTCGCTTTTAATTATCTTCGATTTTATCTCGTTACTGAATTGAACCATCGTGCAGTTGAGTATTCTACAAACACTTTTTATAGCAGTCGCTTCCGACTAGGTATGAAACCACTTGATGTAACGAGCGAAAAAGAACGAAAAATGATTAACACAAAAGCAGATGCTTATTATTTTCGTCTAGAACTGATCAAGGCAATAGGTAAGAGGAAAATAGTCAACAGGAAAACGTTCATAAGCCTGCAATTCTTGGAAATAAGTTACGATGAATGCAGGCATCATTTTTAGTGAATATCTATTGTCTCCCTGTACAGAAAAAGAACTTATACACACGGCAGATCCCAAATTATATACCAACAATTAACATATCTCCATCTATTTTTGTTCCATGACTGAGAGGAATAAGTATGGATTTTTTTTCGCCCTTTCTCATTGTATACAAGTTCAATAATATTTCTTAATGTTTTTGTGGATATTTAGAGAAACAGTGATTCCTTCATTCTGCCTAATTTAGACATTGTGTTCATACATGACGCAAACAAGTATGCAAATTAGATAACAAAATAAAAAAAATATTGTTTCTATGTTATCCATGTTATTCATTATATGGAAATAAAGAAGAGAATCGGTTTTTTTTTCTATTAATACAAGAAGAATCTCCTAATGGATCTATTACATTTATGACTTTTTACAGTGTAACAAATAATGGTAGCAGTTTTGCACCAATGGGTCAGTGGTAGTCTAGAAGTTTTTATGTCAAATATTTTAGAGGAAGTAAAGATAGCGGATGAAGAAACAGCAGAGTACAAAGAAGTGTTAGCAAACAATGCATTAAGCTAATTTCGTTTATTGACATATCGGGAGACGTCTTGAATCATGCTAGGCGTTGATGTGCACTTATCTATATACGAAAAAGTCTATATATGTATGTGTGTCTGTTTGGTTGTAAATATCTAACTGATAAACTCTTAAACTGCTAGACGTGTAACACGGAAATTAACAGGAAATAATAATCATACACCCAGGATGGCTTATAACGAGTAATTTCGATGAATGAATAACGCGTATAGAAGTCGGTAAGTTGAAATGCAAAACGTTCATTTCAATTTGCCGACATTTCTATTAGCTTGCGCATGCGTAAATTAATCATAGCCAACAGTGGTTTAATTTTATAGCTTTCTGAACTGGCTGTCGGGTTAGCACAAAAGATAACGAATCTGGCCGGAGCGCTAAATGCTTTGGTATCGATTCTAGCTAAGGGCATTAAGTTAGTTTTAAAAACTTTTTAAATCAGTATTTTATATAGGATGCCCCCCTCCTCCCCCCCAAAAAAGAAGCTAAATGGACGCCATCTAGAACATATGGTGTAGAACGGAGAAAAAAAAGGGCAAAGACCCTAGTGTTTTGATGTGATGTTTTGAATATAATAAACTAGTTATGACCAAAGTTTCATTTCATTCGGACAAAACACTAAGAAACGGGGCCTAATTAGAGTTGGGGCCCTTTTTGGGGGTTTGGGGTCACCCTATATATATATATATATATATATACAGAGAGAGAGAGATTCAATAAAAAAATTAACTTTCTAATACTGAATATGAAATCTGTATGGATTAAAGTATATTAAGCGTATTTTACGAACGGCAAGGTCCCCCCCCCCTCCGCTAATATACAAATAAGAAATGAATGCACATAAGCAGAAAGTACCACAGGATGAAAATCGAAACAACAGATTTAGTTGGCTTTACCTCCGGCACTGAATTTCTCTTTCATCGTCTTCACTCAAACTAAAACTAAATATATCCACATAGGAGACCATAAAGACATTTACTATTTTGTAACCATAAAACCTACCACTAATAAAGCAAGATTTATATGATTTATGTGTTGAATTTTTTTCTTTGATGCCAGCAACTTGTGAGCTATTCTTATTTCATTGAAATATATGAAAGATCAGATAGAATATAATTTGTTTCCAAACTTACATTCACGATGTTAAAATTATTTTAAAATTTATGTTTATTAATTGCAATTGTCGATGCTTTTTAATGTTTTTTTAATATATAAAAAAATATCTAATAATTTCTATTAATATATTAAAAAAATATCTATTAATTTCTATTAATATATTAAAAATATCTAATAATTTCTATTAATATATTAAAAAAATATCTATTAATTTCTATTAATATATTAAAAAAATATCTAATAATTTCTATTAATATATTAAAAAAATATCTATTAATTCCTATTAATATATCAAAAAAATATCTATTAATTTCTATAAATATATATAAAAAAATATCTAATAATTTCTATTAATATATTAAAAATATCTAATAATTTCTATTAATATATTAAAACAATATCTATTAATTTCTATTAATATATCAAAAAAATATCTATTAATTTCTATAAATATATATAAAAAAATATCTAATAATTTCTATTAATATATTAAAAATATCTAATAATTCCTATTAATATATTAAAAAAATATCTAATAATTTCTATTAATATATTAAAAAAATATCTATTAATTTCTATTAATATATTAAAAAGATATCTAATAATTTCTATTAATATATTAAAAAAATATCTATTAATTTCTATTAATATATTAAAAAATATCTAATAATTTCTATTAATATATTAAAAAAATATCTATTAATTTCTATTAATATATTAAAAAAATATCTAATAATTTCTATTAATATATTAAAAAAATATCTAATAATTTCTATTAATATATTAAAAATATCTAATAATTTCTATTAATATATTAAAAAGATATCTAATAATTTCTATTAATATATTAAAAAAATATCTATTAATTTCTATTAATATATTAAAAAAATATCTAATAATTTCTATTAATATATTAAAAAAATATCTATTAATTTCTATTAATATATTAAAAAATATCTATTAATTTCTATTAATATATTAAAAAAATATCTAATAATTTCTATTAATTTATTAAAAAAATATCTAATAATTGCTAATTATATATTAAAAAAATATCTACTAATTTCTATTAATATATTAAAAATATCTAATAATGTCTATTAATATATTAAAAAATATATATTAATTTCTATTAATATATTAAAAAAATATCTATTAATTTCTATTAATATATTAAAAAAATATCTAATAATTTCTATTAATATATTAAAAAACTATCTAATAATTTCTATTAATATATTAAAAAAATATCTATTAATTTCTATTAATATATTAAAAAATATCTATTAATTTCTATTAATATATTAAAAAAATATCTAATAATTTCTATTAATATATTAAAAAAATATCTATTAATTTCTATTAATATATTAAAAAATATCTAATAATTTCTATTAATATATCAAAAAAATATCTAATAATTTCTATTAATATATTAAAAAAATATCTAATAATTTCTATTAATATATTAAAAAAATATCTAATAATTTCTATTCCTTTTTCTCAACAGGTATGTCTCAATTGAAAATATGAACTGTTGAAGTCTGATCAAAGATAAGTACTTTCAAATTGTTTTCAATTTTTCTTTTTTAATTTTCATAATTTAAAAAAATAGAATTTAATTCATATATAACTATTTTTATGATGAAAAGTACGATTACTCTCTTATATGCGTGTGCGTGTGTCATCCACAGATAGCTGTTTCATCGTTTATGATTCATCTGTGTGGCTACATAGTATTTCACTAACAAACTCATTGAAAGTATCATATATATATATATATATATATATATATATATATATATATATATTTGTTTGAAATGCAGGGTGAAACGATAAATTTATCACTGTAAAGAAAACGACACTACAGCTTTATTTTTAAACTTTTATTGAAAAAAATCAATTCAGGTAATTTGATTATGTAGTAGAGCTGACATCTATTCAATGTTCATCATCAGCCTCAATCAGCGCCTCGATACGGGTTCATGAGCATGCCTTTTCCACAAGTGCCAGTGGGAGCTTGGCGAATATATATATATATATATATATATATATATATATATATATATATATATGAGAAAACAGTTAATAAAATATGTTAAAAAACGCTTTGAAATGAGTTAAAAACATATTTAATCTGAAAAGGAAACACTAGATAAATGGATAGTCCTTAATCCGCGGAGTTTCGAAGAAATAGTCTCCTTCTCATCAGAGGGTAGGAATTAGAAAAATGCGGGATCGGATTTTGCATGCAGAAGTATTTGATGAAACAACAAGTAAGTCAAAGATCTTACTTGAAAACAAAATAAGTTAAGCAGAGGAAATATGGTAAAGAAAAAGGTGATTACACATGAATGGATAGTCTGGTGGAAGATAAAAAATCCAGTGACGGTAAAATCCAAATGTAAAACTTCAAGAAAGTTAAAAGAATTTCCATTTGTACAAGTAAAATCCAAAGACATCCCGTAATTGGAAGAAGATGGTCCATAATCATATATATATATATATATGATGAAAATAATGGAAATAGTATTCCGACAAAATAGAGAAAATAAAAAGGAACAAACCGTATTATGTGTTCATCAACGTTTTGTCTTTATTTCGAGGAAGTCTCGAAATAAAGATAAAACGTTGATGAACACATAATACGGTTTGTTCTTTTTATTTTCTATATATATATATATATATATACACATACATATATATATTTATATACATATATATACATGAACATATACACACATATATATATACACATATATACACATATATATGCATATATATGCACCCCCCCCACATGCATGTAAAGTCAGTGCGTAAGGAATATAATGTTGTGAACGACATCATTTATGGTGGACTTTTTAATTCGGAACATTGATTAAAAATCTAATCAAACTTTTGTTAATAACAAGTTCATCAGGCTGAAGTCCGTTTCATAAAATGTGAACGCAAAAATACATCACATATACATATACATGACTCGAAAAACTATGCTCTCTTTGGTCGCATTTTTTTCTAGTATGTATGGCGAATGCACATATACTATAATACTTCTGAAGGAGGAGGTAATGTCTGGAGGATGCTTTCATCACATCATAACACTATGAGGGCCGTGCAATAAGTAATGCCCCTG
The DNA here is from genome assembly GCF_053919585.1 of Euprymna scolopes. Lineage (NCBI taxonomy): Eukaryota > Metazoa > Mollusca > Cephalopoda > Sepiida > Sepiolidae > Euprymna > Euprymna scolopes. Next base: position 160,322,065 of record NC_136485.1, on the reverse strand, counting down.
ACCAACTTTCAGTTGTCTGATCTAGCTAAAATTTTGCATGTGCAATGATTTATATCTCTACGGGTTATGTGGCAAATTACAGCTCTGAACTAGTTGTGGTTTCTGTTTTACAGGTGTTTGAACTGAGTCAGGTTTGAAATGGAGCCTGTTAAATGTCGAGCAGTGATCCGGTTTTTGCATTTGAAAGGACGCACACCATAGGAGACTTTTGATGAAATGAAGGAAACTTATGGTGATAATGTCCCATCATATGACCTTGTAAAACGCTGGCATCATGAATTTAAACATGGCCTGAAGTCTGTGGAAACAGCTCCCAGACATGGTCATTGATAAGGCATCTGTCCGTCAAGTTGAGGCTGCCATTTTGGAAGATCGGTGCATTACTATTCGCCAAATAGCCCAAGATGTCAAGATCAATACAGGGTTTGTGGAAACTATCATTCATGACGATTTGCATATGCATAAGGTGTCTGCCAGATGGATTCCCAGGTGGCTCACACCATTCCAGAAGCAAGAACGCGTCGAGTGCTTGAGGATGAATTTGGAGATGTGCCAAGAAGATGAGTCAAAGTTTTTCAAAAGACTGATTACACAGGATGAAACCTGGGTCCATCACTATGATCCAGAGACCAAAGGCCAGTCAATGGAGTGGAAGCACTTGAAATCATCACCTCCAAAGAAGGCAAGGGTGCAGCCCTCTGCTGGCAAGGTCATGCTCACAGTCTTGTGGGACCAGGACAGAGTAGTGATGACAGATTTCCTGGCAAAGGGTACCACAATTACAGGAGCCTCTTATGCTTCACTTTTGAGGAAAGTAAGAGAAGCTATCAAAATCAAGAGGTGGGGCAAGATCAGCAAAGGTACCCTCCTCCTGCAGAATATCGCTCCAGTCCACAACTAGCATGTCGCCAGATCAGAAGCACGGGCGTGTGATTATGAAATGCTTCCCTATCCTCCCTACTGTCCTGACCTTGCACCCTCTGACTTTCACCTCTTCCCAGACATGAAGTTGTTTTTGAAAGGAAAGCGTTTCTCAGATGATACAGCCTTGATTTCTGAAGTCATGTCGTAGTTGGAGGACAAACCAAGGGTGTTCTACAAAAACGGTCTCCAGAACTGCATCAAACGATGGGAGAAATGTATAACTTTGGGTGGTTCTTATGTAGAGTAAGGCTAATAACTGTGCAAAGTTTCGTTGCTCTACTGTTATGGGAAGTGGGTCAGGGGCATTACTTATTGCACGCCCCTCGTACTTCCCCATGTCATGACAACAGAACATATACTGCACTACTTTCCTGACAAGAAAAATGTCATGCCTGGGAGGATTTCATGACCACATAACAGATACACTACACTGATTTGAGCATTAAAATAATAGATTTGTTTGAAATGCAGGGTGAAACGATAAATTTATCACTGTAAAGAAAACGACACTACAGCTTTATTTTTAAACTTTTATTGAAAAAAATCAATTCAGGTAATTTGATTATGTAGTAGAGCTGACATCTATTCAATGTTCATCATCAGCCTCAATCAGCGCCTCGATACGGGTTCATGAGCATGCCTTTTCCACAAGTGCCAGTGGGAGCTTGGCGAATACTCTGCGGATGGCAGTGATCAGGCTGACTTTAGTGTTGTAGGAAGGCCATGTTAGTGATGTTCTTGACGTATGACCAAACGAACTAGTCCAGTAGGTAAAAGTTGAGGGAGGAGGTACCAGTGAGAGAAAGGTACAAAGTCGTAGCATTCCTTCTACGCTCAAGCCTGGGTCTTTTTGGACTAATGGGCCAGCGCCGAGTCCTGCTGCCACACTCAAGATCAGCTAGCGGCCACCTGACTGCACCAGGAGATCGCCACACTCTTCAGCAAATTCAGGTACGTTTTGGTGTTGACTTTCAAGCCGACTTTGCAGATGTGAGGTGGCATGATATGGCCCTCACTTGAAACCATATCAAAGACCATAACCCTGGCTGGAAACTTCGTTGAGCTGTTCCAGTCAAGTGTTGAACCGGGTTTGCATTTTGGGGGTGCTGGCAATGATCTTGTTGTCATAACTTGAATCGGTAGAGAACATGAGTTGTACAGCAGTGCATCTCCATCCAATCTCGCTCGTTGAACATTATGTCTCTTTCAGACATGCTAGACGGCTCCTATTGCTCTTGGGATTTGTACACAACTGGTCAACTAGTAGATTGTCTGCAATTAAAAAGAAACCCGATTTTCATCAAGCGGAAATGGAATCACGTCGTTTTTTCCTAGGGTGACAATTTTATCATTCCACCCTATAACAAAGTAAACTGAATTTAGCATTAAATGGTAGTACACATGTTTACTCACAGGACCCACACGTTGTATGTAGTCTACGTTGCAAAGAAGGCCAAGACAAAGAATAACTCGAACTCACATTTTTAGCAACAGCTTTTATTTCCTCATTGTCCCACCATACATGACTTCTCTTTTCGGCTATAACGTCTTTCACATGATTGTCTTCTTTAACGTGCTCTCTTTTTTTCCATGGTTCTTTTCCTTACAGTGAGGACATTTCGCATTTTGTATGCATTTGCATCCGTGCATCTGTGCTCTGTTATGGTAGTAAAAGTATTATTTCGTTTCTAAATGATGACACTCTTGATGGATTGTTCTTGATATAGTTTAGTATACAGTTTAATACATATTTATGGTTATTGATTGGTTTTTATTTACATGTGCAAATATTTTTTTCAGCATCAACTTAAGATGAAGATTTTCTTGAATAAATGTTTCAGAAATGTGGATATTAAGCTGATGGTCTTTTATATGTGATAGGATTTTAAAGATGTTTTAGCTGAATCACTACTTATCAAGGTGAAAATCTAATCGTAAATAAGAGTTACGAGATGAATGGATTGTTTGTTGAATGATGAAGAATATTATGAGGGGATTGAAAAGATGTAAGTACCAAACACCATATAGTTACAAATGGGGATGGTTTATGAATAAAGTTATAACTATTCAAGAGAATATATTGCTGCACAAATTCTTCTTTCTATTTTTACAAGTCACCACTTATCAAGGTCTGGAGGCCACTCGAGGATAAAGATTACTGAGTGTACAGTAGTCAATGGGACAATATCATAGTAACTGTTAGTAGTGGAAATTTGGTAAATTGGATTACTTAAGGAGATGGCTAATCAAGAACTTGTTTACGTTGGACTTGAAGACGACCATATTGTAGTCAGCTGGGAAGCAGGGAAACGGAAGAGAGTTCCACAGGCGTGTAGTTCTAAGAAAGAAGCTTTGTTCATGGAATCTACGTTAAGGTTTAGGCACAAATAAAGAATGAGGGAAATTATTGATAGTGGTTTTAACTAGACGAGTGTTTTTCGTTAAAGTTTGGCATGCAATAGTAATCAATGTGGGCCCGGGAATTTCTGTGAACTGAATAAAATGAAACAGAAATAAAGTGAACCAAAATTGTAAATAAAAATTATTTTATGATAAAAGCTTAAAAAGAACTGAAGTTAAAAATCTGAGGAGGGATAAATGCAAGGATCAAATGTTTGCCAGAAACAAAAGTATAGATGACAACCAAATTTACAAACACGTCTCATTTATAAAATCAAAATGTGATATTTTGTATATGTCTTTTTCTTACTTTACTAAGCTTATTTACTTGTCTTTCTCTGCAGATCACATAAAGACTTTTCATAATGAACTAAAAAGAACACCCGTCCCAAGACGAGTAACGGTTTTCCATAGAAAGAACAGTTTTGCAGAAATTTTACGTCTTCTTATATAGATTGAAACATGATATGATAATTCTAAATCTTCTGTTTAGGATCTTTA